>NC_056725.1:1320590839-1320715839 GCF_019279795.1 Protopterus annectens | reverse complement strand
TGTTTAGCGCTTGTATTTTGGTAGCGAATATCGGACCATATAGATGAATTTCTTGTTGTCTGACATATCCACTTGGTGATGAGACTACATTAAGCAGTTTTGGGCTAGAATCTGTTTGTACCCAGAGTTAATATGTTTAAACAAGTTAAATTAAATCTCCAAACTACAGTAAAGACTGAATAGAACAATAAATAAAAATAAAAACATCAGAAACCAGGTATGAAAAAGGATGACAAAGTACGAACAAAAAAAGAAAAAAAATGTAGTGTTTCATGGCTCCAAATAGTTTAAAAATAGTTACACGGGGTGTGGCCAAGATGCCAAGGAGATAACAGCACTTTTCTGATGCTTTGTCTTAAAGCATTTTTTTCTGACAGAATTTTAATATTTTCTTCTCAAAAAAAACAAGACTTTTGACACAGAAGATTATATTAATGTTGTGAACAACTTATTCAGTCGAAAATTCATTTCTATTGGCATCTTACTAAGAAATTTGCTGTCAGAAGTTCTGTTTGTCTGTCACTGTCTTTACCAGCTATGAATTCAAAAGCTTCTCTTCAGGAAAGCACTATGAAGAAAGAATTGCAAACTATAATCACCAGCATACAAGATCTTTCTATGACTATGGATAATTTAGAGAAAATAATGGAAAATATGAAAAAAGAAAGTAAAAAACAAATAGATGACTTGAAAGAAATAATTACAAAGCTTTCAGACCAAATAGCAGCTTTGGAAGAATCCATGAAAGACAAATAGAAAGTGATAGCCAGATAGACTTTTTTATTAAAACAAAGCAATCAGTTGCTAGAGAGGGTGGATGATTTGGAATCCCGATCAAGAAGGAACAACATCAGAATTTATGGAGTCCCAGAAAACATGGAAGGAAATAACATGGTTAGCTTCCTAAATCAGTGGATACCAAAAATAATAAATCTTCCTGAATCCTTATCTTTTGGGATTGTGAGGGCTCACAGATCCCTTTCAAACGTATCATCTAAGGATCCAACAGCTGCAAGATCTATTATTGTAAAATGCTTGTCAACACAAGATTTAAGAACTGCGTGGTCAGGAAATCCAATACAAGTTGAAGGAAAAAAACATAAGGTTTGACAATGACTACAGAACTACAGTAATGGCAAAAAGAAAGGAATGTGCCCCCTTAATCAAAAGCTTGAAAAAAGCTAACATGAAAGCCCAGATTATGTTCCCAGCCAGAGTCAAAATCACTCTCCTGGAAGGTCAGGAGATTTTCAACAACCTTGAAGATGCAGCTGACTATATAAAGAAAAAAAACATACTTGACAAAGTTGAAGAAATGGACTTTTCCCTACCCAGTCTGAAAAGGCAAGCTACTAATGGTAAATTAACTACAAATGAAAAAAAAAACACTAAAGAGCTCAAAGGTAAATAATAGGAACAATCTCCTCAGTCAGATTTCTCCACAAGTAGAATTCCTAGAAGTCACAGGGAACAAATCAATCTTTAAGGTACAAATTTTATATTCATTTAATGTGTAGATTTATATATACATTTATATATTTATATACTTTCTATTGTTTCCCTTTTTCTCTTCCTTTACTTTCACCTTCTCTTCCTCTCCCCTCCTCTTTCCCTGCTTTATGTAACATAGTATATATATGTATATATATATATATATATATATATATATATATATATATATATATATATATATATATATATATATATTCTATTAACCTAAAATAAAGTAACATGATTTGCTACAGATTAAACTCTGCATTTTGCATACTTAATGCACAGGCTATTAATAATATGTATATCCCTATACTGTGAGAGATTTCTTTATATGTTCTTCCCTTCTTTTTTTATCTTATTGTCTAGTAATTTTGTAAATATATATAAAGATGCAGGAGTATAACTCTCAAAAACAACACCACATGTTAAATGGTAATCAGATAGTTATTTAAACAAGCATTACTTGTTGTGTCTTTCGGCTTTTCCCGGTTAGGGGTTGCCACAGCGGAACTCCGGTCCGCTAATGATTGGTAGTTGATTTTTACATGCCGAGTTATCAGCCCTTATGCACAACCTTCTATGAAGGTATGCCCATTCACGCATGTCTCCATGCAGAAGACGCTCTAGCTGAGAATTGAACTGGACAGCGTCTTACTGTGAGGCGACAATGCTACCGTAGCACCACCACCACAAGCATTACTATTATTACCTAAAATACATATAGGAAGTAATGTGGTATTGTAAAACAAATGTTCATTCATTTACACATCTAATCAGTTCCTGTTAACTAGACTTAATATCCCCTAGGCAGAAATAAAACTGCATATAATAGAAAGTTTCTTCCTTAAAATTATATGCCTGGGTTATTGATCCAATGGGTTATGTGGCCTCTCTAAATAGAGGGGGAAGGGATGGAGGGGTTTGAAGTGCTTAAAATGTGAATCATTTAGTGAAAAAGTTTTGAAACATGTATTAACCTCTGTTGTTTCTTTTGCATGCTATCTGAATAAATTTCAATGCCTCATGATTTAACTGAATACCTTTGCAAGGTGCATGGCCGACTAAATTCAAAAATGCTTCACCAAGAATCATGTTTCAAGTGTAGAATGCTGATTTTGTATATTAAATTTAATCCTGAAAGGTAGATGTGCAATCGAGCGCTCAGAGTAACCTTTGAACTTTTGTCACTCTCTGATGAGCAATTGTGATGAGAAGATGGAGCATTTCACATCAGCAGTACACTGGTATGAAGACGCACAATCTTTCGGGAATGGACTTTACATGTGAGTGCCGATGGTTCTGAAGGCAGGCATACAGACTTTTTGTATTGTTTTAATCACTATATATTTTTGTGTTTAGTTAGAAATGCGAGGAAGGTTCAGGTGTCATTGTGTCGGACCTGTTGGGCAGCCAGGGTGGTTTTTGGAGTTGCTGTAGAGTATTGGAAGTATATTATGGGTTTATGTTCTCTATTTTTAGTTGAAAGAGCTAAATCTGGTGTGGTGAATGTGCTCCTTGGGGATATACTGTAACTGAGATTGTTGATTTGCTTAACTAACCCAGAGTAGCTGTATTTAATTTTTTAAAATAGCATGCTGAAGAATGGATGTGGTGCCAGTGTAGTGCCTCACAGGTTGTACAGTAGTAATTCTTGCCCCAGCCATGCCTCCCTGTAGCAGCTGTATAAATATTTATGTCTGTGCAGATAGTGCTGTCATAAATGTTGACAGCCAGTCAACACCTTCATTGCATTTAAACCCAACAAATAAATAAAAAGGGGGGAAGTTGGGAAGAAAGAAGGAAAGGGAAAAATAAAAAAAAGAAAACCTATTAGGATATTCCAAATGTAGAGAATCCACTGTGAAAAGCAATGTGAATATGAATACAAATAACTGGTGCAAACAAATACCCTGTTTTAATGGTTGTACAATGTTATTACTCATGGTTTGGAAAGATGTCTCATTAGTGTTTCTTATGATCCTTACCTCCACTGTTTTCTTATAAAATGGCACTTGATCATTCTAGAATAGTGTGGCACGCCCTTTCTTGTTTTGTGATTTCTGTTTGAGGTAGCTTGATACTTTTCTCTATTTAGACAGAGGTGGGAGATGACTGATTTGTTTTGGTAGCTAGTCTTGATAACTCTAGAAACATTTCAAATATTTTAAAGGCAATTGCTTTTAAAGACCACCCGACTATATTCACAATCACAAATTGAATTAAAGTGACAGTGGAAAATGTCAAATGTTAGCAGGCAGATGTTTTTATTCTGGTAAAGCTACTTTTGAGCTGTGTACTGAACTTCATAGCTTGTGATACAGTGGAGCTTGGATACAGTGTAGTTTACTTTGAGTTATTTTACAGATACTTGTATATGACATCTAGATCATATGTAAAAGTATCTGATTTACATTAAAAGCCTTTTGCTTTCTCGTCCACCTATAACATTTACTTTTATTCGGTAGGATTTGAGACATATTTGAAGGATGTGAGAATTAATTGTAAGTATGTTGTATCTAATGCAAAATCCAGATGTGGGAAGAATACCCTCCTCTACATTCTCTTAGAAATGTGAGTTGCCAGAGTATTCAGTGTTGGCTTAAACAGTATTTACAAGTTCACAATTGCAAACATTATACTCCTCATATATTATATATCAAATAATCTAAGCAACAGACTATTTCATTGACTTTTATGTTTGGTTCTGCGCATATTACTATTAAAGACATGCCGATAATTTAATCATTACCTGATATGAACGTTGGCATACCTGCTACTCATCTGGGTTTCAGGTGTCAATCAGTCTCGGCATGCCCAAACCGGCAGAGAACTCAGAGCAGGGTTCTACACTGGTATTATGGCAAAAAATATAGGTTAATTTGACATAATTTTTGAACCTCTCAAAGTGATAGATGAAACATCTTAATATAATAAAGGGAAATAATTTTGTTCAAGTGCAGATTTCTGATGTTCTAAAATGATAACATAATGATGCTAGTTTTTTTTTTTCTCTTTCTCTAAACAACTGTGTCTTCAAAAGGATTTAGCCATATATTTAATTAATATTCATAAGAACCTATATTGAATGGCTACGTAGCATGGTGCATTTTGTTATACAACCCTTGCTTTTTATATATATTTAACTGTCCAATGTCTGTATTCTGACTGTTATATGACAACCTTCCATGTCAATATAAACCAGCACTCAATTCAAATTGTTAATGATGTTTCAGACTGATTACATTCCTGATAAATTAGTAACTGGATACAATTTGTGACCTCAAAAGGAATTAGTTATGGCTTTCACTAGTATATACATATATTTGTTTTTAAAGGTTGAGTAGTATGACATTTTTGATATTCAGCTAGTTTCCTAGATATTTAACTGTTTAACTGTTTGTATAGTGAATCTGCTAAATGCATACACATACAACAATGCGGAGTACATGCAAAATATTTAAAGCATGCAACATTATTAACTTAAAAGTTAACAAACTAGAAATAAATACTTGTGAGACTCTTCCAAAATTACTCTGAGCAAACTTTTAGAGATCTATTTTATAGTACTAATTGAATTTATGTAATGAACTTCTTATTGTTTGACTGGTTTACTTATTTAGGAAGAAAGGATGAGGGGAAAAGAAGAAGAAAAAAAAAGAAAGAGAGGAAGGGGAAAAGGGAAAAAAAGGGAAGATATAAAAGAAATGGAAAGAGAATATGTTGATACTGTTTCTAAGGGGTAGAGAGAAGAAATCATATGAGTCATTAACTTAATATGAGAAGTTAAATAGATTTCAAGGCTGTAATAAAAGAAGTTAGAATTGTTACATAGGTATGTATTATTGAGTGACTTAAATTTGAAACAGATCTGCATAGTAATTATTTCCCTTTAAATAGCAATATTGAATCTTATTTATATTTATTTAACCAATACCAAGTTCATTTATTTATAATCTGTAACTTATTTATGAATTATCAGTCAGACAATAAGACAACTACACATATGTTGGAAAGTCATACTTATAATAAACTATTGGGAAAAGCTCAATTTTATTAAACTTAGTAAACTTTAGACGGAACTGTAGTGTAGAACTTTCATATCATAGCTTTAAACTTAGATTTAATTAGTAAAATCATATTGATTTGGTCAGTTTCAAAATCTGAATTACAAATAGAGGAGTGATGTAGTTTTTAAGAGCGATAGTTTACCTTTTTTTTTTTTTTTTATTATGTAACACCTCTGGAGAGTTGCTTTTATCTACATTTTCATACATTTTATGTTTTAAGGCAGAAGCATTGTATGGTAGTAGATCATCATTCCAAGGATGGTAGAAGGTGGTATCAATGACTTGATTATTGAACCAGGAATTAAACATTCCATGTTTAGAGTTGTACTGAACCAGGAATTAAACATTCCATGTTTAGAGTTGTATATAGTTTTAAGTGTTTATTAGTTATGTTTATAATACATCATGGGTCCATAGCGAAATCTTTGATATACCGTATTTCTTTTTAAATAAGACCTAACCAGAGATTAAGGCCTAGCATGGTTTTTCCAAGGTGTTCATGATATAATCCCTACACCAAAAATAAACCCCAGTTCCGATTCTTACTGTAACCTAATCATCACTCACACTTGACGGTTGAGATTCTCGGCCCATAAATCCACACAGGTGTACTTTGATCGGTCAAAGTACAGACAATGCACGGGAAGTGTATGCTCATAGTAATGAGCAGGTGTGGGAGTGTCTTCTCTTCATAACCGGTGCCATTTTGTGTTGCCACTCCGGTCGTGTAAGTCTTCAATTACCCCCTCCCCCGACAAGATGAGTACAAAAAGAAAGAACTATTCCATCAAGTACAAGAAAGGAATTGCGGAGGACTCCCATGGAAAGAACCTGATGGCTTTCTGTAAAGAGAAGAAGTTAGATCTCCGAATGGTCCTAAAATGGCGAGCAGCATACGTTAACCTCAGTCAACAGGCCTACGAGGGAAACACTAAGAAGTGTAACTGTGGATCAGATCAGCACCCATTATTTCCTGAGCTTGAAGACATCATCTGTGAGTGGATTGCTAACAGGAGAGCAAAGGCTTTAGTTGTGTGCAGGGCCGTTATTTAAGCATTTGCCCTTGCAATAGCACCACAGTTAGAAATATTCACAGAAGAATTCAAAGCATCACAACATTGGCTAGATGGCTTCCTTCAGTGATATGAACTGTCTCTAAGAAGATCAACAACATTGTTCAAGCAGGAAGATACTGAAGTTATTAAATGTGCACTTGTGTTCAAGTCCTTTGTTGATGGCATTGACTTTTCTAAATACCAACTCTCAAATATGATTGCTATGAATGAAACTGCAGTGTTTATGGACCAAGGATCTCAAACAACAATTGATCAGAGGGGTGCCTTGTCAATCTACATTCACTCCACTGGTTACGAGAGTGTACGCATTACCTGCATTTTGGCAATTCATCTAGATGGAAAGAAAACCTCACCTCTAATCATTAGTAATGGCAAGAAAGATAAGATTGAACGTGTTTCAGGCATTTACATTCTTGAAACCAAAAATGCCTGGTGCACACAAGCAGTTAAAAGGAAGTGGATCGATGTAATGCTGCCACTTGTTTTGAGAAGTGGCGAAAGAAGTCTGCTAATCTGGGATCCAACCAGCACTCACCGCGCTAAAGAAACGAAGAAATTCCTAGCACGGAGGAGAATAGATCAAATAATGATTTCTGCAGGAATGACTGCCTATCTCGACACTCTTGATATTGCAATAAACAAGCCATTAAAGGACCATTTGCGCATGGAACTCAATGACTACATTGAAAATAGAATGGAGAGAAATCAGCATGGAAACTTTGTGAAGCCTAGCCTGCAAGTGGTCATGACTTGGGTGAAAAATTCATGGGATAAAAATCACTGACCGCTGTATTGCCAATGCACTACGAGCAGGCTACTTGGACAAGCAGTGCTCATTTAAGGAGAGCTCAATTGCTAGGCATGACAGACAGGAAATAGAGTTGCAAGAAATTCAGGTCAAAATTCGGGGGTTGGACACTTATGACAATGTCCCAGAAGAAAATGATATGACTGCATTTGAATAACTGTGAAAGCCAAGGTGCAGATATTCTGGAGTTGAAATGTTTGCTGCACTCTTTATGTAAAATTCACAGACAACTGTCAACCCATTATTAGAACTGTTCTCCAGTAATAGAAAAGTATAAAATAAATGTCAATTTGTGTACACGAATACATGCCGATTTTTGTACATGAAGAAATGTCGATTTGTGTTCATTAATTAATGTCAATTTTTGTACATGAATAACTGAATAAAGGTAGATTGTTGTACGGTGCAGGTAAATAAGGCATCACCTGATAGTAAGCCCTAATGCGCATTTCGCTGGGAGAAAGAATATAAGACCTGGTCTTATTTTCGGGGAAATACGGTATACTTGTGTCAAGAAAAATGTTTGCTTATAAGTGTATGTCTTTAAATGTTAGTGATCTTAACAATCCTATAAAAAGAGGAAGTCTGGTCAATTATTTAAAAACATATAAAGTTGATATTGCTTTCTTACAAGAAACTCATATAATAGAAACTGATTGAGGTAAAATGTCCTTCAATGGTTACACAATACTTGCAGAATCACACTTTCATACCAAAAGAAGAGGTACTATGATAGTATGGAGGAAATCATTACCAGTTCCTAAAATACTTGATTCATATTCAGATAAGAATGGTATGCTATGTACAGTTACTTTAGAAATTAATAAAAACAAGTTACATTTGCTAATACTTATTGGATACCGGGTATCGGTGTGGAAACAATAAACAAATATCTTGAATTTACCTTAATTAGATCTAAGGGTGATTTAATATATGCAGGAGACTTCAATTGCATCCTTTCTAAAAATGACACCATTAAAAATGGTAATTTTAAAATCTCCCCATCAGCTAAAAAGCTAAGCAATTTCATTACTCACTCAAATTTGAGAGACATCTATGATTTAAAGGAACCAAACTCTTTAAAATATTCACATTATTCCTATAAATTCTGTACCCAAGCAACTATTGACTAGGTACTTGTTACAGATAGCCTTTATGCTTAGATACAGGAAGTAATGATAAGTTCCTGTCCTATGACTGACCACAATGCCATTTTCTTTAAAGTTAGCATTAAACCTAATAATTAAATATTTGACAAAGAATACCAGCGTACATTATTAATCTAAAATGTTTTAAAGAACGGCTACTAGCAGAAATAAAATTATTTCTGGATATCAGTGATAATAATACAACTTCCAAATCAATTGTATGGGACACGTTAAAATCCTATCTATTTGGTAAAATTAAAAAATGGTACTTAATTAAGAGAAAGGAATGGAAAAGTGAATTAACAAAAATACAGTTGAGAATTGAGACATTAAAAAACAATAGGGACACTAATGACGTAAATTTAAATGCTGAATTGAAACAACTAAATTTAGTATATATAAAAATTTTGAATCATAAAGTAGCAATAAGTCTTGAAGGGATCAAGTTACAATCCTGCACAGTGAATCCCAAAAATATGCATAGATTGGCAGTAAAGTCGAAAACTTTAGCACTATCTAAACATATAACAGAGATTATAGATGAAACATCAACTAAACCTAAACATGTAACAGATTTAAATGACATATTAGAAGTATTCAGAAAACATCATGAATCATAAATAAAGAGGATCTAAATACTAGTAATAATGATTTAAGAAATACATTCTTAAATGATAATATAAACAAAAAATTAACAAAAGAGCAAACCACTAAGTTATCCAAGCCAATAACCTTAAAAGAGCTAAAGGAAAGAATTAAGATCCTAAAAAACAACAAATCGCCAGGTTTATATGGATTAATAGGAGAATTATATAAACTATTACCAGATGAAGCACTTCAAACATTACTGGAAGCTTTTGAAGATTTCAGGAAGAAAGCAGTTTCAATACCCTCCTGGAAATATGCAATGATATCACCAATTCTGAAGCATGAAAAAGATCCCAGACTAGTAACCTCTTATCATCTTATATCATTGTTAAATGTGGATTATAACATTTTTACTTCAATACTTGCAAATATGCTAAATCAAATAATACCCAACTTAATAAGTGATGATCAAACAGGTTTCATCTTAAATAGGAAAGTCTAAGATAATGTAGTTAGACTGTTATCCTTAACAGAACATGCAAATAAGAATAAAAAAGAACTGTTGATCATTGGTCTAGACCTGGACAAGGCTTTTGATTCTATTAACTGGTCTTATTTATTTAAAACATTAGAAATTTATAATTTTGCCCCTGAATTTATATATCTCTTAAACCGATTATATGAAAACTCAGTTTCATATGTCAAAATTGGTGCTTTTTTATCAGGTCCCCTCAATACCTATAGAGGTACCAAACAAGGTTGCCCGTTATTGCCCTTACTGTTTGCTTTATCAGTGGAACCTTTGGCCAACTATATAACAGCAAATACTAATATAAGTAGTTTTTATGTTAATTCAAATTACAATTCTAAAGTTCAGCTTTTTGCAGATTATATTTTAGTAGCAATTGGAGATATAAATTCTTCCATGGATCATATTATAAAATCTCTCTAAATCTTCAAAAAGTTTTCAGGCCTGAAATTTAACCATGATAAAACAGAAACTTTAGTGTTAAATAAAAAAATAGATAACATATTGAAAAATCATATTGAATTTAACTGGAAAAATGACACATTTAAATATCTAGGAGTATTAATAAGACCAACCTGGAAGGACAGCATATATACAAATTATAAAAAACTAGTATCCATAGTTAAAGAACATTTAGATATGTGGAACAAAATGTTTTTTTACAATGGGAGACAGATTAGCTTTAATAAAAATGATCATATTACCTATTTTTTTTTTCTTTCAAACATTAATAGCATCTCCCACAAAGAAATTAATGAAACAACTAAATTATATGTTGATAAAATTCCTGTGGTTCCCCAAAAACCAAGGGTTGTTTATGCATGGCTTTATAGAAACTGGGAAGATGGGGAATAGCATTCCCAAACTTAGAGCTCTATGCAGAATCAGTAATCCGTAAAGTAATAAGCCAATGATTAAATCCTAAATACAGGTCAAACTGGAAAAATCACCATAAAAACATTTTACTTACTAATATTGACACAAAGATATAAAACAGTGCACTCACAGAATCCAATAGAATTTTTAGTAACAAAGGATTTTATTTATAATACAAACAATAATGAAAAAGTTTCCCCATTTGTTAAATTTATATTAAATAACTTTAAACAATCACTGAATAAATCTCATATGATGAAAAACTTAATTTTTTTATTGTTCCCTGTAGCCTGCACAAAGACATGTCTTGATTCTTTTACTATAAGTGAACTTAATTATATAAAAGAAAAGGGTTTAGTACACTGGCATCAATTTTTAAGTAACAATAGCATACAAGAACCAAATTCCCTCATGGCCAGATATAACATAAATCAGAACAATTGGTTAAACATTCAAATATTCAGAGAATACATAGTTAATGAATTTAAAATACATCAAATGACTAACATAACATTGTTACCTAAAATACTCTTACTCTTCAGTGAAGTAAACACCATGGATAACAATGATAACTTTTCGCTTTCAAGAATATATAAAATTTTACAATGTATTGCGGTGGTGGTGCTGCGGTAGTGTTGTCGCCTCACAGTAAGATGTTGTCCTGTTCGATTCTCAGCTAGACCGTCTTCTGTGTGGAGACATGCATGAATGGGCGTACCTTCGTTGAAGGTTGTGCATCAAGGCCTGCAACTCGGCATGTAAAAATCTACTGCCAATCATTAGCAGACCAGAGTTCCACTGTGGTGACCCCCTAACCAGGAAAAGACGAAAGACACAAACAAACTTACAAATAACAGAAGAGTCTTTATGGAGCTACACAGCAAAAATAAACAAATCTAGTTTTTCAGAAAATGAGAAAACTTCAATACTAAAATCAGTCAACCAAACAACATCATCTCCCTTTTGGAAAATGTTTGCATGGAAATTTATACATAGGAGTTTTATTACCCCACACAAAATTACAGTAATTACAAATAATGATATTAATAAATGCTGGGGATGTGAGGAAAGATTATTTGCAAACTGGGTACATATGTTTCTTAAATGTAAAAATGTAATTCCATTCTGGCTAGAGTTTAAAAACTTTATAAAAGCATTGTGGTCAGATAAATGTGAAGTTTTAGATTCGCTGTTGCTGTTCAATGCCCCAATACCTGCATGTATTCCAAGAATACAAGTACATCTTCTTTGGTCTTTGCTGGCTGTGACAAGAAAAATGATTATGGTAAATTGGAAGTGTAAAAAAATCCTCTTGTTCACTGAATTTATATCATTAGCCAAGATTGTATGTAATAGGGAATTACAAACTGTAACTTTTAGAACTACTAAAATGACAGATAAAAAAAATCTTGGTTAAAGCTTAAAAAATTAGTAGATAAGTTGTGATTATAAATATGATATTGTAATCATTATGGATGTTGTATATAGTTCATGTTTTATTATGATGTTAAGAACTTTTCAAATGTATAATCTATACTATCTATGTTTTATGAAAATCAATACAAATTTACAGAAAAAAATAGTTACACAGACACTATGTTGGCAAAGGTATTGTTTAAATAAATATAATATAGTGTTCCATGGTTCCAAATAGTGTTCAAATCTACCTCCAAATTCAGTGTATATGCACAGCTATTGCTGTAGAAGAAATGGCCAGCTATGGACCTTCCCTTCAGACTTCCTGCACATCCCTGGCTATTTCCCCTACTGTCTTTCCCTCTTTGTGCCCCTTTAACACTACTTACCTATCAACCCCTTTTTCTTTTCTTTTAAAGTTTAAAGTTACAATTAGGTGACACGCTCTTCCCCAGCTATATTGCCAGAATCTGGAACTCCCTACCCACAGCTATTACCTCAGCTGTCTCAAAAGACACATTTTAAAAAAACACTTGAAGGAACACTTCAAGCACACTTGGATTTGCACATGCTCACCGTCTGGCTAAATCCCCCCCCCTTACACTCTATACCCCTACATCAACTACTGAAACTAACACCTGTTTTTCCTGCCTTGCATACATATCCCAACATCCTTTAACCCTCCCCTGTTGCTCCCCTACCAATTATTCCCACAACCTAATATACAGTTACAATGTCCCCCCCTACCTACCTACCTACCTACCTGCTCCTTCACTATTCTCTTCTACTCTACCACACAAGTATGGAACAACTAAATCTTAACCTGAATACCTGAGTGTATCCTATCCAGAACTGTTAAACTGGAATCTAACTTCACCTTAAACTGACTTTTGTCAACAGTCATACCTGACATGTAAACTTGAACTAAGCATGAATAATACCGACATGTTAATCTAAACTAAGCATGAATAATATGTTACTTAGCTATGTTAAGTCTGTTACTCTCCCTATGAATGTGAACACCTCTGTATTACTTGAAATGATTAGCTGAATTTTACTGTGGAGCTTTTCTCCCGGGGCCTCAGCTGAAAATGGACAAGCATCCAATGTGAGTTTCCCGGTCAACAAATGTAAAATAAATAAAATAGCATGGGGGTAAGTGGGAGTAAGCACTTTTAAGAAGCAATAAGCAGGTTTAAGCCTGTTTGCACAGCAGTAAGCAATGCCTACACTGTAGCTAACTCAGTGTAAGAAGCCATAACCGGAAGTTAGCCATTGCGTACCCTGGTGCAAACCAGCGCAAACCCACTTACAATTGCTCAAAAGTGCCCTACTCACTCTGTGGCCAACAGCTCTTGTCCTGCCCAGCAACAAAATAATCTGCACTCCCAAGTTGCAACCCCTGGACCCTGCACACTATAGTCAAAGTGAGTTACCACTAAGCCATGGCAGATACACATACTGCTGCTGTTATCACAAACATATCTAGCACAGTCATTCAACGGTATAGGAAATATATGTAATTATGTAGATTAATACAAGCAACCATTTGCACATTGCTCAAATACAGTATTTTGAGCAGTCTATGTGTATCATAAAAATAGTGCCTGTCTAATCATACTGTAAGAACAGTAGTCTTGCATAACACATAAGAGAATAATAAACAACGGTGCACATCGAGGGGGCATGTGGGCGTGCTTCATGCACAGAATGCCAAACCTGGGACATCGGTTCCGTGGAACCGGGAGATGAGGCTGGCCAGGTGTGTGAGCAAACTGCTGCTTCTCAAACACCAGTAGGAAACTACCTGTGGGAGAAACAGTGTAGATCATCTAAGTCTAATCTTGACACAAAAACAGGTCTGTCCTTCGTGGGATGAACCGAAAACTGTGAGTTGCATCAATGTTTACAGCTGTACCGGAAGAGGAAAAAGGCAAGACTCATACATACGTGGACTAAACAGATGAAGAGCCTGAAGACACTTGGGTCGAGACAGTATACTAGATTAGTACCAAGATGTGCAGAGAGGGCAATGTGTGGAGGTGTGGGATGGCTGAGCTAGCAAATAGAGAATGGATGGTTGCTGTGTACGTGGAGCTTGGGGAGTGGGGGAAGGACCATGGGTATGACAATATGGAAAAAATATGCAAATGAAGCAGCACAGCAATAGTGTAGTGGGCAGAGAATCCGCCCAATGAGCAGTCATTTCCAGTTCGATTCCACTGTAGCACAGTCTATTTTACATGGCAAAGCACTTTATAACCAATAGTTTTGTTGCAAAACCCACTAAATAGCATATATATATATATATATATATATATATATATATATATATATATATATATACATACATATATATATATATATATATATATATATATATATATATATATATATATATATTATAAGTGTCAGACTGAATAAGGTACGAGTAAGCAGGTTTAAGGACAAATAAACAATAGTACGCGTATGTAAGCACTAGTAAGTAGGCTTAAGCCCGTTTGCACAGCGGTAAGCAATGCCTACACTGGTTAAGCAAGTCTGTAAGCAGATGTAACGGCAGGTTAGCAGTGCTTACCTCCACACAAACCCAATAACAACTGACTAAACGTCCCTGAAACACTCTGCATCCACTGGCCCATGCTCTGCCCAGCAACAAAACAAACAGACTCTGCTAGGCTCAAACACAGAACCCCACACACCATAGGCAAAGTGATTTGCCACAAAGCCACATCACATATACATAACCCTGATGTATTCAAAACATAGGTTCATAGGTAGGTACTAGGCTATCGGCCCAAGGGTCTACGTAAGCCTAGCCAGCAAGATTCCATAGCTTATGCCACCCAAGAAAGTTATTTTCCTGTGCAACTGTCCAGCAGAGAAGCAGAACTGATCCCTCGGGTGTATTTCCTATTTCCCATCCACTCATCAAGATTTTCTTGAAGAGTGCTAATGAAGAACTTTGCTTGACATAGATGGGTAGCTTGTTCCGGAGTATAGGAAGTCTCTGGGACAGGAATCTATCCCTCCAGTGTGTCCTGTTTATTGTGGTGAAAAGGTTTAGGTCCCTAGAACGTGCAGCTCAGAGGGATTGGGATTTCTTTAGGTGTAGCATGTCCAACAGCTCTGGGTTTGACATAGCTTTATATGTTAGGCAGAGATCACCTCGGAGTAGGCGATATGCTATGGAGTAAAGCTGTAGCTTTTTGAGGCGGTCAGTGTAGGGCATTTGTTTGAGGCCAATAATCCTCTTTATGAGGTACTTCTGTGACCTTTCCAGCTGCTGCAGATGTCTTGTGAGGTACATTCCAAAAGGGGCATTGTACTCTATAATGGGTTTAATGAGTGACGAGTAGAGGGGAAGAATTACCTCTTTTTTCCTGGATGAGAACCCTTTTATGATGAGATGTGCCATGTAGAAGGACTTCCTGACTACTGTGGTGATGTGACAATCAAAGGAGAGTCTACTGTCCACCTGGGTCCCAAGGTCTCTTATCACACATTCGGTGTTAAGTAGATTGCTGCCTGTGTGGTAGTTCATGGGTACAGAGTTTTTACCAAAGGGGATGATACTGCACTTTTTGGTATTGAGCTTGAGGCCATGGCTCTGACACCAGGCATCTGTCTCAGCAAAGCCCTTCTATAGGATGTCCACATCATTTCGGGACTTGACTATGGCTCCTAGTTTGCAGTCATCTGTGAACTTCATTAGCCAGAAGCATTCTGTGTTAGCCTGTACTTCAGAGAAGTAGATACCAAACAGGAGAGGTCCCAGGATGGAACCCTGTGGTACTCCACTTGTCACTGCTTTGAGGTCAGATTTGGAGTCTGCAACTTTTACAGTGTGGGTTCTGTCAGTGAGCCAGTTGGCAACCCATCTTGTGACACAGGGATTTATACCTAGTTTAGTGAGTTTAGCTATAATTCCGGAATGGGGGATGGTGTCGAAAGCCTTAGCGAGGTGATTATAGGCTGTGTGAACCATCTTGCCCTCATCCACGGCTTTGGTGACTGCCTCAAAGAAGTCGATCAAGTTCAGGAGGCATGCTTTACCTTTCACAAACCCGAACAGGATGGGATCCAGAGTTTGGAGGTTACCAATGCCTTTGTTTATGAGTTCCATGATGATACGTTCCATGGCATTGCAGACCAGGCTCATTAGGCTAATAGGTCGATAGTTCCTAGAATCAGTGGTGGCTCCCCCTTTGTGGAGTGGGATAACTGTTGCTGTGCACCATTCAGTGGGCACAAAGCCTGATGCGAGGCTATTATTGAACATGCTGCTTAAGTGGGGAGCCAGTTCATTCTGAAGTTCATGTAAAACGCAGCCTGGGATGTTGTCTGTTCCCATGGATGCTGTGTTAGAATGCAGCTTTTACCTGTGTAGTTGTGATAACAGAGACTCTGCATTCTTCCTGTATAGATATGGGCCTTGTAGGGGGTGTGGGGGGAGGGGTAAAGTTAGCACTGGAACTATCTGCCAGGATGTTGGCAATATCAGTTGGTTCTGTAATTTTCGTGCCTTTGTGCTGTAACTCAGAGCAGATCTGGGTGTTGCTATCTAGATTCCTGACATAGCTATAGAATGCTTTGTGGTTGTCCTTGGATTTAGTGGTGATTTTGTTTTCGAAGCTAGCTTTGGAGGATCTTATAAGGGATCTCAGCTTCTTACTGAGGCTGACCAGGGAGCTCCTCCACTCATGGGATTTTACTCTCTTTTGCAACAGTTTCTTCCTTCTGTTGTACAGTTTGTTTATGGCAGGGGACCACCAGATTGGCTTCCTTTTTTTTGGAGGATAGCGTCTTGGTTCTGTTTGAGATAGCATGATCCATGCACTTGTGTAAGTGCTTATAGAGTGCATTTGTGTAGGATTCAGCAGTTGTAACTGTATTGTCCATCTGCATGGGTGTCATGAAGTTCACCACTTCTGTCTTAAGAAGCATGAAGTTGGCTTTGGAGAAAACTTTTACTGTGGTTTCCTTAATGGGGGGTGGGGGCGAGATGTGGATATCAAGCGTGATAAGCTTATGGTTAGATCGGACCAACGAGGAGTTGACTTCAGTTGTGGAACACCGGTCACTCAAGTTGGTAAGGACTAGGTCTAGGATATTGTTGCCCTTGGTGGGGGGTGTGGATAAGTTGATCTAGGGCATTGGAGTTAATGAATTCTAGAAAGAGTTGAGCTAAGGAGTTGGTACACGAGTAGTTTTCCCAGTTAATGGTGGGGTAGTTGAAGTCGCCCATTATTAGGGTGTTTGGTTGAACCCTAATATTTTCCAGTACATCAAGAAAAGAGGAGTGGGAATCCTGGGGCATGGTGGGGGATCTGTAGCAAGCTACAATTTGGATTGTAGTTTTGCCCAGAGTTAGTTGCACTTGGATAACCTCGGATGCATTATGCTGAGCAACCAGCCTGGAAGTGTGGACATCCTTAATGAATATGGACACATCTCTGCCTTTGGTGTTTCGGTCCAGGTTACATGGCTAAAAAGTGTGGTAAGAGTTATAGCCTGGTAGTGCAGGAGGCTCTCTTTAGCCTTGAACCATGTCTCAGTCACTGCACAGATATCGATGTTCTCCATTTTAAGGAGTGCCTGAGTGAGTGCATTTTGAGATTTAGACTTTTAGCATTGAGTAGCATTACCCTCAGTTTTTGCTTGCCTGTTCCTGTTATGGTGGTGAATTTGTTATTTGAACCCTGCCTAAAAAAGGCACTATAGGGGCAGGAAGAGCCTTAGCCAGTATCCAGAAACCCAGTTGCGACAGGTGCAGGCCATTTGTGGCAAAGCATCGTGGTCTGTCGACCATGTCATCCCAAGCAGATAGATACTGGATCCCCTTAGAATCACACCAGAAGCTTAGCCAATTGCTGAAGTCAATCATTTTGTCCTTGTACTGTGGTATCATTCTGGGCAATGGCAGAATGCTACTCATGGCTAGGGTCATACCTGCCTGGGCTACAAGATCGGAGAGCTCTTACATGTCTATTTTCATGTAGTCCAGGGAGGTACTTCTCAGGTCATTCACACCAACATGGACAATGACAGAGTCATATTTGTACTTGGTGTGGAGTGACCTGAGTGCATGAGTTATGTGGTGGATCCTGGCACCCGACAGCCAGCTGACAGTAACCTCCTTGTTTAGACCAGTCATTCAACAGTACAGAGAATGTATTCCAACATGCAAATGTATTTGTGTGAGTAAATATAGCAATATCTAAACAGATAAAAAATATCATTAGATGTCGATATCTATATATATATATATATCTATATATCTATCTATATATATATATATATATATATATATATATATATATATATATATATATATAAATATATATATATATATATATATATATATATATATATATTGGTTTACTATTAAAATGTCAAATGGCACTACGTCGACTGTACTATATTCGAACACGGAAGTTCGAAAATAGTAATGTCAACGTCAAAAAAACAATCTAGGAATGGTTTTAACATGGGTCGATGTAGATGTTCAGTATTATTCAGAACTACAAACATCTCCCCTACCTCAACCCATGTTAAAACACTGTCCTAGATTGTTTTTATTGTCGTCAACATTACTATTTTCGAACTTCCGTGTTCGACTATAGTACAGTCGATGTAGTGCTGTTCGACATTTCAATAGTAAACCTATATATCCATAGAAATTATATATATATATATATATATATATATATATATATATATATATATATATGGCCACACATCTGTAGATAGCAATGGTAGATTGACAAATACAAATATGTTCACATGCACCGTTATTGGGGTTGGGACACCCCAAAAAATATATGTCATGTAGGAATAGGCATAGCCCCCCACCACAGCCAAACATGTCCACCCTGCAATACACTAAAGTGCTACAGATCACATAAGCAGGACCTGACATGACATGTGCACAACATGTAAACAGTACTACAACCCACCTGTATGATGTCAAGCTGGTACTAGTAACATATTATGCAGTACAGTGTGGCTCCCATGGGAAATATAAAATATGGAAGCTATCAACATCCCCAGGGTACATATACACAGACACATATATGCAGATACAGATATACAGATATATATATAGATATATCTATATATATATATATATATAGAGAGAGAGAGAGAGATACATGTAACTACACAGACATACGCAGAGATATGTACAGTAAGATACATATGTAGAAGGTGCACACAATATGGAACAGCCACTATGCCTACAGTTAACACCTTAACAACTGGACACTGTATGGGCCACCCATACAAATGACAGTCGTTGCCTGCAACATATGCCCACAGAAAGGTCATAGGATATAACACCTCACATAGGTTTGCATAAATGGATAACCTTTATTTGTGTACCATTACAGTTTTATATGCCATGTATAATAGCTTTTCAGACACTGATATCCATATTATCAGAATAATGCAACTTTGAAACAGTTATACTAATATAGTAGTCTGGAAAGGTTCACAACTGTTGCTGTCCAGTCCAAGCCCTTCAAATTGTACAATAGTAAAGACAGACTGGGCCACAGGATACCAAACTATCAACAGTAAGTAATGCAGGTGTATAGTTCAGCAGCCTCTATCTACACTCTGTACAAAATCACTAGGTGGTAAAGACTTCAGTTGACCAAATGGGATGTAACTGTTACATAACAAGGCATAACTGACACCATCACAAGCAAACTGACAAACAGAACAGTCTGTATGGCAGGAGGCAGTAGGCCTTTATTAAACCAAGTTATGTAAGTAATGTAAATATAGGTGAAGTGTATGTACTGTACATCCAGATACCTTAAGGCAGCACACCCCTGATACCCCCACATATTGTAACAGCCTAGGTTATTTATGTTGCATCCCCCCCTCGACTCAATAATACAGGGCCATATATCCCTGTGACATACACTGGCCTCTGGATTGTGTAAGGGCACACATGTATTGTGTAGTGAAGCCCGCACATATACGGCCTCAGCCCCTCCATATGTGTGAGAGATACAACAGCTGTGGACAGCTGGCATAACTGACATGGTACTACACATTCCGCAATGGGTTGGACATCTGTGAGTTGTAGGGCACAATACATGGCAGGGTGCAGAACAGGTGCACAACAATAATGTGTACATGGATGTAGAGGTATCCAGGGGAAGGGGCATCACCTAGTCACAGCACATGCATCATACACATGTATACCACTGCTAGCATGGTGTGAATATAGCTGAACAACATGCTGTTCTGTACCATATGTCTGCATGTTAGCAGATGGGTAATTGGAGGACTATGTGTACGATAATTGTGCATCCTCACCTGTGTGTGTGTGTGTGTGTGTGTGTGTGTGTGTGTGTGTGTGTGTGTGTGTGTGTGTGTGTGTGTGTGTGTGTGTGCATCCTGGTGGTTAGTTAGTTTGCCTGCATGGTCACTCTGGCAAAGTGGTGGGAGGTAGATGCATGTATGATGTGTTTGTACATGTGTGTGTTTCTGTGTGTGGCCATGTGTGCACATGTGTGATTGTGGGGTGTTCATATGGCTGTGCTCCCCTTTGGGACCATGCAGTACATGGACATGAAGTGCCACATTGCACATCAGGAATACCTGTCATGTACTCACAGGACAGCAAATAGTATAATATGGCCTGTAGCTTTGATCAGGCATCCAGAGGAAAGGTAGACCCCAGGTACACACTTAATATTGCTGTCAGTCGAGTGGTCCCCTACAGCCCATGTATGCAGCTCTACAGATACAGTGAGGAAGGAATAGTCAACAGCAGGGAGTGTATCCACATATTACAGCTGACACTTAGGCTGATGGATCAGCATATCCGGCATATACTGAGCATTGCATACACATGACACACCACTGGGAGCTATTATGGCTACAATATAGTAGCCCACACATATAGGGGCCATGCACATCATTCAGGCCATACAGAGGGTGTATACCAAATGACAGCATTGAGGCCATGTTACTCCACTACACACAGGTCAGGCAGGTAATGTAGCAACAGGACTTGTGCTGCGGCTGCTTGTGTGGGCATTTAGAGGACTGTGATGTTAATGAGTGGCAGCAATGTGTGTATGTTAACAAGTGTGATGCAGGATGGGGTAACACATGGACATATACGTTGGGCTGTCTGTAAAGGCATGGACAAGTAGGTAGTACGGAAATGTGTGTGTGTGTGTGTGTGTGTGTGTGTGTGTGTGTGTGTGTGTGTGTGTGTGTACTGTTAAGTAATGCTGTACAGGTTTTAAAGTGCGGTTATTGTTTTCCCCCACAGGTGGCAAGGTAGGTCAGGGTCCCTCCTACACCCACTCTGAAGTAGGTGTCCATACAGACACCAATGATGATGATGATGATAATGGTGAGGCACAGGTGGGGTTGTCAAGGGCCAAAACTACACCATTTTACATCCCCCTTTTAGCCACCCCACCCCTGCATACAGTTACAGTGCCTATACACACCCCAGCACCAGTGGCCATAGCAGAGGGACAGCTGGCATTCAGTGGCAGTGCATGGGAAAGTGTGGTAACCATGCCTACTGTGTCCAGTCACAGCAGGTACAGCCAGATGTCTGGCACGCTACCACATAGGCGGATGTTCCAGGGTGCTCATGGTAGGGCCACTGGACATCATGCCCCTGGCATAGGCAGCATAGCTGCAACCAGCAGACACATTCCAGGCTGTAATGGCAGAGCAGGCACATATTAAGCATTACACCATACATTGCCTTAGGGTGCAGATGGCTGCACTTGCTACTGTAGGCAACAACCACCATGAAGAGGCGGCTGCCATCCGTGCTTCTAACGAGCAAGCAGATAGATGGCATGATGAGCTGATGACCCTCATCAGCCGTGGTGTGTCTGTGCTTTGACATGTCATGGGGATGTGGTGACACCCACGTGGATGGGACCCAGCAACACCAACAGCTGGCATTCAGCGTGGGCATGCTAGGATGCCAAGGGGCTCCCATAATGGCAGTAGCAGCCCTGGCAGTGAGGGGGGTGTTGTTCACACCACACCAGAGCAGGCCACGTGCATGTCGTCCTGGCCAGTCCCCGGAGGGATGTGGTACTAGCAGAAAAATGTCATCAGCAGGTGAGAGTAACACTTCAACACCTGTACCTGCACGTGACCATGAAACCCCTGGCAGGAACAGTCTATGTGTCCATGGTTGGAAGCAGTGAACTGCACACCCTGTCCAGTATGGTCTGCAGCTGTCCATAAACAACTGTGTAGGGCAGCCACAAGGCAGAACTGTGTGCATGCATACCCACACACTATGCAAACACACCTAGGGCACCTCATACCTACACACACCACATCACCTCAGACAGCTCCCTGGAATACACCCCTCATCCACACACATGGTGTCAAATGTATGGTCCATCCTCAGCCTCTGGCTGACCAACACTACACCCCGTGCATATGATGATACATGTGTCACATCCCTGTAATCCATACCATCGATGCAGGGACAGACTGATATGGTTCTGATGCACAAGGTGACTGTACACTAATGCACCACAGTCCTGCAATGTAACATGTAGTAGGGTGTAGAGTGTGAGGCATAATTGGCAGGTAGTGTAGCCATCCAGCAATGATGTCTTCTAGCGGTTTGTAACACTGCTTGGTTGTAGTCTCTAAACTAATATTCAAGTGTGTTGTAGGTGTACATGTGTCAGCACAAGGATGCCCTGTGCATATGATGATGCCTGTGCCCCATCCCTGTCATCCATACCAACAATACAGGGACAGGCTGATATGGTTCTGATGCGCAGTGTACCATAGTCCTGCAGTGTAACATGAAGTAGGGTGTAGAGTGTGAGGCATGATTGGCAGGTAGTGTAGCCATCCAGCAATGATGCCTTTCAGCTGTTTGTAGCACTGCTTGGTTGTCATCTCTAAACTGATATGCAGGTGTGTTGTAGGTGTACATGTGTCAGCACGAGGATGGTCTGCAGTCATAATGCACAACGGAGTATGTCACTGTGCTAACACCATGGCAGTGACATATATGGGGTACAGTTGAACACATTTCACAGGTTACTATACCGGGTATTGCCTGTATCACATGGACAGGTGGCCCCTTGAGGTGTGTATACCCTGCAACCTGATATAGACCCATCCACATACGTGCCCACAGTTACTTGCGAACACTAGGACTAGACCCCTACCTAGCAATGTCATGATACTGATGTGTGTGGCCTACATTGCACAAACCCTGCCTGAACCACTCTGTATCCAACCGACCTTGTTCTGGCCAGCAACAAAATGAGCAGCTCTTGCAGGTCATGAACTATGGCCCCTTTACACTGAAGTCACAACACATGACCACTACGCCATGACCACTTTAATGACAGGTGTTGCGTTACCAATATAGCTGTCATTACCCAAATTGAGTGGTATTGAACAATTGCCTTTACATCCTAAATTGTATAGTCCTTGTCATCAATATGACTGTTGCATCACATATGTTGTTTTATCATAATATACACATAGCAGATACATACGGTGGGATACATATGGGATGGTATACGCTACCATGACATTTACTCATGACAGGCATATGGTTGTATGCATATAGATGTATAGATGTCTACATGTACATACATAGGTATACACATACATATGTCTGTATACATATCTGTATAGTGCTAAATATATATGGCCATGTGTACACCTCTTTGTATGCAAATATGTGTACATATCTATACATATATGTATTTATACATATGTGTATATATAGATATACGTATATATACATATAAATATGTTTATATAGCTATATATGTATGTACATCCTATGTGTACAGATATGCCTAGTTATGTTGGTATATATTTAGATATCTCTGACTATATATGCATACTACTGTCAATATATCTGTAGATATCCATACGTTTATGTGCATATGTATCATTATCTGTATAAGTGTAGACATATATTGCTCTGTATATGTATATATCTGGGTGTGTATATGTGTATCTATGTACATATACATACCCATCTATTTATGTCGATATATATATGTGTAATCATAGATATATATCTGGAGGATTATATGTACAGATGTCCTCACCACATGTCCTGGACACGGAGTGTAGACCGACCCCAGCCCCTATAGTCCCAATGTTGTAGTGCAAGTGGATGTCAGGTATGTATAACAGGTGTATTGGTAGACTATTGCTAGTGTAACTGGGATTGTCTTCACAGACATGGTGTGTGTGAGCGGTCACATCTGCCTTCCACATGTGTGCCATTGGCTACTGACAGACATCATAAGGACATCCTGGAAAAGTACCACTGCTAGCACATAATGCCCCCGTGGACTGCAGCACAGATATTGGCCAATATATGTGGACATTCTGAAACACTTTTTACAGTCCGGTGTTATACACAGAACCCCTTAGTGCTAAATGTGTACCATGCATGATGATATGGATGTTAGCAGCCATGTGGATGGGTATAACACATAACGACTGGTATACATATGCCACCATAGGTTATGCATTCACACACCCCTGTCTGGCTTGATACAAAATAACCACTGGTACAGGGGTACCATGGCCACATATTACCCATTAGATAGTGGCATACATCTGTACAGAATCTCACTGCTCTGTCTGACATATATGACTGTTAAGGGAGACCCGGCAGCAGTACATCCGACAAGTATCTCCACATGACATCTCACTGGATAAGTACACTAAGCTGCTAGACATGTAACAATGCACTGTGCAGACTACAGGCAGACTGGCTCAACAATGACCAACATTTCCTATGGGGGAATGCACATGTACCTGCATATATAGCAGGCTCTGCATGCATGTCACACCACAGGGTAAGATACACCTGTGCGAAGGTGCATAACCACATCCAATGTGAACACAGCCACTGCCACATATGGTAAGCTAGCATAAAAGTACAGTGTATATGGACTAACTGTTCAACAACATCCTCATATGTGCCACTCACAGACTAACCCTACATATACTGGGCTGCTACATAGTGTAATCTGATGTCAGCATGTAACATCAGATAGGACGGGACCTATAACAATGACATCTACCATAGTTTGTACACAGACTAAAGAACATATTCACAGTAACACACTGCCGACAGTCACCATAGTTGCACAGACCTCAGTACTGTACAAAGGACCATGGAATGTCCTGGTAATGTCATCAAATATTACCTGTACTGTACACAACATTTGTAGCAGTTTGATATCTCCTTGGTTTGCTATCAGATATGATGACACTAATGATGGTGCACAGCACACATGCACTTCTTAATGCATGTCATATGTACAAAGGTTGACAGAGTTGTGGCTGGAAGCACATACACAGGGCCAATATTGACATGTTGCTATGATAACCTCATAAATGTACTGTCATAACAGGGTTTGTTGCAACATGTGTCCAATGAGGGCTATGAAGTCAGTAACTATCAGGGCTTTCACCATCTACAGACTGCAATCCTCACACTACCTTCTGCAGTTCACAGATACGTGCTCTGTGGGTAACACATGACACCAAGGGCACAACACACTGCCCAGTCTGCAGATGACCATGCAGATGTGGATTCCTCATAAACACAGTATTGACATGGCAGGTATTACAACATGTAGGACAGTCATATCCACACACACACTGTTAAACCAACATTACTCCACATGCACTATAGCAGCACTTACAGTCTGTAGTCAGGCCAGGCACATCCCCCTCTTGTGTTTTGCCCTGTTTCCACAGTGTAAGTTGTTAGAGGCAAATCCCCAATACATCTGAGATGCATTTTGCCAAATGACAGATCTAGTTCCTGCCCACAGTGAATGTAAAGGGCCAACACCTAAATGATGTTCCTAGATATTGGAGTGTGTTACCATGCAATTGGCTATGGGAATGTTACTACAGCTGTTCCACATGCACTCAGCTAGAGGAGGACTGCAATTGGTGCAGAGTCCATCAGCTGATCATGACCATCACTTACAAAACACAAGCTGCTGTCTAGCAAAGCAGGTGTACATCCCACATCCACCAGAGAGGGTGTGGGTGGACAGACATAGACAAAGTATGTCAGGGAAGGTGTGGATGAGTAAAACATGATCATGTTTGGGTCACACACCTAACAGTATGGGGTTTCAGACACCTGGCTGACTATGCCTAGTTATCATGTGTATGCAGTTATTGCATGTGCCACGTAGCTTACATGTTGGTGAGCTGTCCAGACTTATATGTGCTGGTGAGTGACATCTGCAACACTGTTGCAATACAGTAGGTGTAGCACATGAGCCTGTCCACATGAACAGGTGTCAGCTTCAACACAGCCACATGCTGTAAGAGACTCATACACATTGCCTCACTTGGCAGGGTAATGAATACACTTCCTAACCAGTTACCTTGCCAAAATACAGTAATGCATATATATCAATTAGCCCACAGGGGTTATTCTGAGGTTCTATAATTAAAGGGTATGTGATGGAGTCTGACATTAGAGAGCATGCTTCACTATGCCAATGGGGGTGGTACTGGGTATGAATGTGGTCAGAAGCATCATACACCACACAGATACAGGGTGGTAGTACAGTTGTGCATGTATGCATTGCTTCATGGGTGTGTATTGGTTGATGGTGTTAGATGGCTGTACAAGGCTAGGTGAGGTGTATACCTTGGCATCAAGCCACAAGAGAATGGTCTGCATTATGACTAAGGGGTGTAGTGTCTGGAATGGACCACAGAGGTGGGTATAGTATTCACCATCCAGTCTCCTGGGTTACTATTGTGTGTGGCCAGTGCTGTGCAATGCTTGGCATGTATGTGTTCTATACACCATGACATAGATGGTGTTTGGGATGTGCACACATCCCACATTCATGTACAGTGGCATGTGGAAGTGTACCTGGTTTGTCTGACCCATGTTGTGTACACAGAATTTTATCATCAGATGTGACAGTCCTGCACTCATGTCGTGGGACCCGGTAATGGACAGCTGGTTGACCCTGCACCTACATTGATAGCATGCTACAGGTATTCCCTGGTATCAGTGGCATCTGCCCATACAGAGCATGTGTGTAAGGAATGGTATGTCCTTTGTGGATCACATGTGATGAAACCACAGTTGTTGCAGGCATCTGGTGAGAAACATACTGAAGGTGCACTGTCTGCAATTATGTGTCTATCATACTGATCAACAGGGTGTCATGGCCTCTGTAGGCCATTTCATTCACACCATAGTTACTATCAGTTGCCAGTATGCAGTTTACTACACATATTTTGGCTGTGGCCTCACCATGTGTGTGTGATGAGACATGGGTTGGAATGTGTTCTGGGTAATACTGGGGTAGCTAATTGTGATTGCCTGGTGTTGGTGTCACATGTATGGGTATGGATATGCACCCCAGCCTCTCGACTATTTCACAGTTGCTTTCCCTGTACAGTGGACATTGTGATATGTACTAGGGCCACCATATAAGAAAATTGTAAAACCCACTATACATTGGGCCCAGGTGTCAGACACACACACTCTCCTCCCCACAGGTTATGAGGGACAAACACACACACACCTGTCATGTCTAGGAGTAGAACCCCTACCTAACTAGTTTACTACACTACAGCACTACGCAGTTATAGTACGCGCCACGGTGATTACTGCAGTTCTTTTTCCCCAAAGGTGTATATCACATTGGCTGACATTAGCAGGATTGCCAAAGTAGGGCATTTGACAGGTATTGAGTGTCTAAAACGCATTGCTCCCTACACAGACAGTGGAACACACACAAAATATCCATAACTGCCATGGGTGGCTATAGAACCCTACCAGAGTTCTGAATCACACTACAGCAGTACGCAGTTATGGCACTCGCTACAGAGATTACTGGGCTACAGCCTTCCCAGAGGTGTATTTCGGGGTGGATGACATCAGCAGCCTCACCAAGTTAGAGCATTTAAATTGTACGCGGTGTGCCTACCCTAAAAAGCATTGCTTTCTGCACAGACAGTTGCCAAGGCTGTAGTTAGAACTCCTACTTAAGTAGTTTATCACACTACAACAATACACAGTTATGGCACGCGACACAAAGATAACTGGCCTATCACTTCCCCAAAGGTGCATTTCACAGTTGATGACATCTGCACACTTGTCAAAGTGGGCCATGGGAGGTTGTAGTGTCTGTAAATGGACTCAAAAGCATTCCTCCCTAAACTGACAAAGGAACACACACACAAACATCCACACTTGCCATGTCAGGGAATAGAACACCTACCTATGTAGTTTACCATATTGCAGTGGGATGCTGATACAGAATGCACTACGGAGATTACTGGGCTATAGCTTCCCAGAGGTGTTTTATTAGGTGGATGACATCAGCTGCCTTGCAAAGGTTGAGCATTTGAATTGCGGAGAGTGTGGCTAGCCTAAAAAGCATTGCTCAGACACACACATGCATTAACCATGTCTGGGGATAGAACTCCTACCTAACTAGTTTATTACACTACAGCGGTATGCAGTTACAGGATGCACTATGGTGATTACTGGGCTGTAACTTCCAAGAAGTGTATTGCTAGGTGGATGATATCAGCTGCCTTGCAAAGGTTAAGCATTTGGATTGTGGGGAGTGTGGCTAGCCTTAAAAGCATTGCTCTCTACACAGACAGACAGACACTCACAGTTGCCATGTATGGGGATAGAACTCCTACCTAAGTAGCTTATTACACTACAGTGGTACACTGTTACAGGACGTGCTACAGAGATTACTGGGTTACAGCTTCCCAGAGGTGTATTACTAGGTGGATGACATCAGCTGCCTTGAAAAGGTTGAGCATTTGGATTGTGGGGAGTTTGGCTAGCCTAAAAAGCATTGCTCTTTACACAGACAGACACACACCACACCGTTGTCATGTCTGGGGATACAACTTCTACCTAACTAGTTTATCACACTACAGCAGTACACAGTTACAGGATGTGCTACAGAGATTACTGGGTTACAGTTTCCCAGAGGTGTATTACTAGGTGGATGACATCAGCAGCCTTGTAAAGGTTCAACATTTGGATTGTGGGGAGTGTGGCTAGCCTAAAAAGCATTGCTCTCTACACAGACACACACACACACACACACACACACACACACACACACACACACACACACACACACACACACACACACACTCACACAAAGTTCCCATGTTGCCATGTCTGGGGATAAAACTCCTACCTAACCAGTTTATCACACTACAGTGGTACTCAGTTACAGGATACGCTAGGGAGATTACTGGGATACAGCTTCCCAGAGGTGTATTTTTAGGTGGATGACATCAGCAGCCTTGCCTAAGTTGTGCATTTAAATTGTTGGGAGTGTGACTACACTTAAAAGCATTATTATCTACACAGCCAGACAGACATGCCTAATGGGGCAGGCTCAGGGTGTTCCTCCTCCAGGTCACTCTGTGCCTGTGCAGGCCTTGGCATTGGTGGTGGGCTGTGTGGCCCTTCCCCATGCTGTTCCTGCTGCAGCTGTTTCTGCAGGATCATATTGTGCAGCATAGCACATACCATAACAATTTGGGCACATGTAGCTGGTGAAAACTGCAAGGCTCCACTGTATATGTCCAGACACTGGAACCGTGACCTGAGCATCCCAAACACATGCTCTATTATATGTCTGGCCTGTGCGTGTGCCTCATTATAGCATTGTTGTTCAGGTGTGTGTGCATTTCTGATGGGTGTCATCAGTCACAGTTCCAGTGTGTACCCAGCATCCCCGACTAGGTGGCAATAGGGGATGCCCCCATTGGCAAATCTCTGGTACAGCTGCGCCAGATGCCATATGTGGGAATCATCATATCTTCCAGGGCAGCCTGCACACACATTCAGTATAATGCCCTGGGCATCACATATAACCTGGCAGTTGATGGAGCAGATGCCCCTGCAGTTGATGTAGGACCTACCCTGCTCACTGGGTGGTGCTTTGATGCATATGTGCATGCAGTCTATAGCACCAACTACCCCAGGGTATTCTGCTATTTGGTGGAAGAGACGTATATTTCTGGTCAACACCTCACGGGTGTTGAAGAAATATATGTGCTCACTGGCATGTGCTGACATGGAATCCAGGAACTGGTGGAATACTCTGGATACTGATGCCTGTGAGATCCCCATAATATCCCCCGTTGTGCTGTGGGTAGTATACCTAGGCCTACACATACTTTGGTATCCACTGGGATGGGTTTCCCTCGCTCAGTTTGGTGTGACAGGTGTGGCTGGCAGAGCTCAACACATTTCTGTAGGAGGTCTCTGTCCACCCTATAGCGCTCCACTATCTCCAGCTCATGTAGCCCCTGGTAGGTTACCCTGGGTCTGAACACTCTTCTCCATCTCCTCACTGTGGGTTGTTTGGCAGCATTCACATCCTCACCACACTCAGCCTCTTGCACATGTTGTTCTATGTTGCCTGCTGCAGCCTTTCTCATTTTGTTGGTTTGTTAGTTAAAATTTCCCCACTTGTATACATTGGTGGTGTAGAGTGTGGGAAAAAACAGAGGGGAAGGTGTTTGCTTAGTTTATAGTAGTGTTCTGGACTGGGCTGGTCTGCTGCCTGTGTAATTGGCTGATTCTTATACATTTCACCTGCCAGCTAATCTAGTACTCCTTGATTACCTTCCTACTGCTGTTTTCCCTTCCCATTGCCTTCCTGTTTCAACCCGTGTGTGTGCCACGCAGACAGAGTGCTCATATGTGAACACTGCTGCTGTTTCCTGGTGTAACCTCTTTTTTCTTCCTGTACGACCCGGTGTGCGGTGCACACACCAGCTTAGGCTTTGTAAAGACTGCTAGGCAGGTTTAGACACACCCCGTAGCTTAGCTGTGCTAAGCTAAGAGCAACCCCGAGCCACAGGGCTCAAATCTGCTTACAGTATGCCTGACACACACACCCATGATGTCACCTACCTCCTAGGCTTGCACTCAGCTTTTCATACTCTTACATTGTTGGGACCTGCCTCACATCTTGGGGAAAACTGGGATTCACTGTCCTTCCTCTCATTTGCATAGGATTGCCTGCTAATGCATAGTTACATGTCTCACACTGAGCCTCCCCCCTTAGCAACCACTACTCACTGGCCAGGTTGTCTTCTGTCTGCCATTGACTTGCATGGCAGACTACTGATTTTAGTTAGAATGCTTAATTTAGGTTCGTTTTGTTATTTTCCCCCAATCCCATTTGTGCACCGCTGCCCTATGCTTAAACAGCTGAGATCGTCTAATAAGAATTCAAAGTTGATTTTTTAAATCTTTGTATTGTTTGCAATGCCAATGGCCTTATACTTGGCCATTGGCATGCTTACTGCATGATATGCAGCATTTATTTGGGGCTGTCATACCTCCGTTATGGATTTTGCAGAACTGCACTCTGTTACTAACCGTGTACATTTCTGCTGATTGCACTAGTCCTACACGGACCATCGCAAGCTTTCTGGATCACACATCCACCTCATTTGCATGAATTTCTCCTGCAAATGGGGTGATTTGCATACAAGGGCTTTGTCTGTGCAAGATTAAGGCAAGAGCTCTTGTGCCCGCCCCTGCAGGCTGTTCCTGGATTGCACGGTAAACATATTGCCTGCTTGAGCTCCTGCACCGATCTTGCATGCTGTGCAGGTTTTTGAGAATCTGGGGGACTGTAGGTTCATAGGTTCATAGGTAGGTACTAGGCTACTGGCCCTAGGGCCTATACAAGCCTAGCCAAAAACATACACTGGCTTTCACCACCCAAGAAAAATATTTTCCTGTGTCCCTGTCAAGCAGAACTACAGAAGTGATCCCCAGGGTGAATTTCCTATTACCCATCCAATCATCAAGATTTTTCTTGAAGAGTGCTAATGAGGAGCTCTGTTTGACATAGATAGGTAGTCTGTTCCAGAGTTTGGGAAGTCTCTGGGACAGGAATCTATCCCTCCAGCATGTTCTGTTTATTGTGGTGACAAGGTTTAGGTCCCTAGAGCATGTAGCTTGGAGGGATTGGGATTTCTTTAAGTGGAGCATGTCCAACAGCTCTGGGTTTGACATAGCTTTGTATGTTAGGCAGAGATCGTCTCTGAGTAGGCGATATGCAATGGAGTAAAGCTGGAGTTTTTTGAGGCGGTCTGTGTAAGCCATCTGTTTGAGGCCAGTAATCCTCTTTGTGAGGTATTTTTGCGGCCTTTTGAGTTGTTGTACTCTATAATGGGTCTAATGAGTGATGAATAGAAGGGAACAATGACCTCTTTTTTTCTGGATGAGAAACCTTTTGTGATGAGGTGTGCCACGTAGAAGGATTTCCTGACCACTGTGGTGATGTGATTATCAAAGGAGAAACTACTGTCCACCTGTGTCCAAAGGTCTCTTATCACACTTTCAGTGTTAAGTAGACTACCGCCTATGTGGTAGTTCATAGGTACAGAGTTTTTACCAGAGGGGATGACGATGCACTTTTTGGCATTCAGCTTGAGACCATGGCTTTGACACCAGGCATCTGTCTCAGTGAGACCCTTTTGTAGGATGTCCTCGTTGTTAGGAGTTTTGATTATTGGTCCTAGTTTGCAGTCATCTGCGAATTTAGTTAGCCAAAGACCTTCTGTGTTAGCCTGTACTTCAAAGAAGTAGATACCAAACAGGAGAGGACCCAGGACTGAACCCTGTGGTACTCCACTTGTCACTGGTCTGAAGTCTGATTTGGAGTCTGCTACTTTCACAGTGTGGGTTCTGTCAGTAAGCCAGTTGGCAACCCGTCTTGTGACATAGGTATTTATATGTATAGCAAAATGCATGTGTTACACAGTTGCAAACATATTCTTAACATAAAAGTAGCTGTACAACACAAGTCACATGCATTAACAGGAAAGCTTGCAAACAACTTGTTAAACATTAAACAGATGTACATGATGTTGACAGTGGTTTTAAGTGTTTTCATTTAAATTATACAAACATATTTTCCCTGTGGCATCAGCTATGTTAAACACCACTAACATGCACAGTATGGTGTGGATAATAAAGCAGTCATCTTTGCCAAAAGGTCAGGGTGACACAAGACACCAGAAATGGGATAATTGCCAAGGTACGTCTAACATAGATGAAAACACCTATGCTGATGGCTCATGCCTAGGCCTTGGCTGCCCTGCGACATGAGATAACCTCAAGACCATGGTGCTCACTGCTGATCTGTTGGTAATACCATATGTGTTATGGGACACTCTACAGGTCTGTTCAGTGGCACGATGTATATGATAAGACATACCAGTTAGGCTCTGACCCTGGTAATGCACAAAAGCTGCATATGCACATTAAGGATGTATGAGGGTCATTTGTAGGGCATGCAAAAGGCAGTCTTCCTTTCCCATATGGTGGCATACTGATCATATGGTTCAATGCACATATGGCCCATATAGTATTATAGCACTGCTCAAGCATTGTTGAGACAAGTTTCTCTACAGAATGTGCAGCAGATGCCACACTGTTTCACTGTGCAGCCAGTGTTGCCATGACCTTTCCATGCCTGCACTCCTGACCTTCATGTAAAACATGAATCTGGTGTGCTACATGGACAGTTTTTTTAGCTGGTGCATGTAGTTCAGTATCATAAAGCTGATGAGACTGATCATGTATGTGTAACAGCAGGTGTACACCTTCAGACACATGCCCATGGACTGCTGCCACTTGGACAATTTTAACTGGTGATTTTTCACTGAGTAATAATGACTTTGTAAAATTTTGTGCCAATGGTGTTCTGGTTTACCATATTACTCTTCAATGAATGTTAATGATTTTACACCAGCCATTAATGGTGCTGGGGTGAGAAGTGCCTTTTCTAGGCTTAATAAAATGGTTTAATACAATCAGAAATGTAGAGATGTCACTAAAATAATTTTATAGGGTCATCAGTACTTATTAGGTTATTGATCTGTGACTGATCTTTAGAAGCCCAGCTCTGAATTCTCATAAAATGTTTAGTCCTTGTAATTTAAGTTAGAATAAGCCAGACCTGAGCCGAACATTTACATGCTAATCCTATCCATAAGGGATAATGTAAAAGACATTAATTGACCTTTGTAAAGCTGACTCACCATCATTTTCCTGGGGACAGTTTTTCAAGGTAATCTTCTTAACCAGTGGTGGAGCATCCAGACAACAAATTAAATATAATGAACCTTAACCAGCCACAATATACTCATGTACATACCTGGCTGGCATGGCTGTGAGCTGTGTGATGTTCCTGTATAAGAGAAAAAAGTTATTAGTAGGTAAGGCCACCAACACCTCTAACAGCATACTACTTTGTCCAGTAGTGGGATACTTGCCTCACATATCCTCATTAGATAAGAAACAGTGCTGTGACACTTATGTGGCACTGTGGAACACATAACAACACACAATACATGCAAAAGTCCAGCATACTGTGACTGAACAGTGACATATGTATAACAGTATACTGATCAATTGTAAGTTAAGGTAACATGTACTTGGGGGTCTACCCATTTCTGCTTTATCTGATGTTCCTGTGTAAGAGAAAAAGTCATTATTAGACAAGGTCACAAGTACACTAACAACATTCTACTTTGTGTGATAGTTTCACACCAACCTGGCATGTCATCACAAGAGGAAAGAACAGGGCTGTGATTCCACAGTAGCACAGTGGATTGCATAAGAACATACATGTATGGGTGTAACACAAATTCCATCTAGCATATACTATAGATGATATACAACATGGTCTTGGTAGCCAAACTCAATGCCACCACAAGTAACTCACCTGTCATGGCACAAGTGGTAGTGTGATGCCTGTAACAGTGTGGTGCCATATGTGAAGGTGCAGTAGGACTCTCATTGATGGGATCTCATTCTCCCCTGTACTGTTGAACATTTCTTTGTGGCATGCAGGATCAAGTCTGAGCATCACCTTCTACATTCCTAGATTTGTTAGGTTCCTGCCACCCACAGCATTCAATCATGTAATGACTTTAGGTTCTTAGCGGTTCTCTGCTTTTTTCTCTCTGATTTTTTTCCCAATAATGACACATGGAAGAAGTTATTATAACTGATGGTTCACAGATTTCCTGCAAGCTTTCCTGGAAGTTGTTATGGTGCACTGGTTTTCTACTTCATACATATGTTCCCTTATTCATTGTGTGATGATGTAGGGTATTGCTGCCAGGAGAAATAGGGCAGTGGATGTTTAACATATGCCAGCATAGCTTACTGGAATTTTGTAAAGAATTATAATATGTCATTTGTATATCAAACTGATCTGTACAGATGCTTGTGTTGAAAAATCATTTGTAAAGCTGCTTGTGTTAAAAAATGTAGCAACAGTGGGTCCTGACTGTATTGTAACTGATTAAATGTATATGTTTTAACAGAAGATACTGGAAGAGAAAAGGTTAATCTCCATCCAGATAACTTTGAAAAACCTTAGTAATGACCTGGTTAAATTCAACATCTCTCTGTAACCTGATGACCCCACAAACTGCTGAAGTCTATGCACATATAGATAACTGCATAGATGTATATTTCCCCCTCTGAAGTAAATAACAATAACAAATCTAAAAGTAAATTGCTAAGTTTACCCAAATATAAACAGGCTCAATAATAAAAGAAAAGCTCATTGCATGCAATAATAACTGTAATTCTCAAGACATCAAAAACACTCTTGCTAAACTGATCAAGGAACTCTGCTCCCTGAACAAATCAACCAAAGCTAGATAAGAAGTAAAGTAGCTACCAACGAAAAGACAACAATAAAGGCTTCTTTGTTAGAAACCTCAGAAACAATATCCAATACTGTGATGAGTTAATACTAAATTAGATTACATACTCAGACCCCAGGGACATAGCTAATCTACTAGCAGAAAAAAACTAGCTCTAACTTCACCACAGCTCCCCCTATATTCTCATATCACATACCCACATTGAGACCCTCCCCAAATCTCCCAAGAACACATCCTTCTTCAAGGTTAAGAACACTGTTTCTGTAGGGTCACCATAACTGGCCATCTCCTGTCCAACCTAAAACAGGACCTGCCAAAACACCTAAACAGACTATTCAATACCGGCATCCAATCAGACTTTGTGCAAATGGAGAACAGCAGCACTAATGTCTCTACACAAAAGTGGAACATTAGCAGACCTGATTAATTATAGATCCATATGTCTGACCAGCCTCATTTGTAAGGCTCTGGAGAGGATCACTATGGAATTAATAGATAATGACACAGGTAACCTGCAAGTTCTCTACCCAAAGAAGATCAGTTTTGTCAAAGTCAGATCCTGCTCCCTTAATATGATAAACTTTTTTGAAAAGGTTACTGAAGCTATGGATGTGGGAAAAGCGGTACATACTGCATATCTAAACCTTGCAAAGACCTTCAATACCATCCCACACAAAGGTATTGTTGATAAACTCTCCCAGCTAAATGTTAATCCCTATGTAACTCTTTAGATTGCAAATTGGCTCACAAATACAAATGGGGAAATTCGGGCAGGCATCTTTACCTCCACCAAAAGATAGGGCAATAGTTGTGTACCACACGGATTAGTCTTTGGGCCACTGCTCTTTGCATTTAGTTTTCGGAGGTCATATTTAATGTTAAGGGCTTATGGATGACCAAGTTTGAAGATGACTGTAACTTAGTGTCATTATAAGCATGGTAGAATGCATCAAGATCCTCCAAGAGTAACTTTCCCAAACAAATAGCAAGTATAGCAATTATGAACTAAAATTAAATGCTAAAATATGTATAATAATGTCCTTCAGAAAGCAGGACATCCAGTTTGGCTAACACATGAACAATACACCCATGAAGACTATTCCACTTATGTGAACAACAAGCTGTCCTTCAATAACCGTGTATCCACTATTGTAAGAAAGTCCATTTTTATTGTGCAGCTTATTAGTAAGAGTATAGTGTCTAGAGCTGGGTATGTGATCATTCCACTGTATTTGGCACAGATTAGGTCAATCATTGAGGATAATTCCACCTACGGTATTTATCTGTCTAAACACTTAATACAACTTGAATGGCCACAATGCTTTCTCAACAACAAAATCATGGTCCTAAACCATAAAATCTACATTAACCATTGCAAAGCCTGGTCCCTCTTTTCAGTATAGCACAGGCTATTGAGGGGGGCACTCTGAGTCTCATATTGAGCCTCAGTTGACTATATCCTCTAAGATCTACTGCACATCAGCAAACTGAATGATGAAATAACCCCTCCCCCCACTTAATCTCTTTTACATTATCCCTTATGGATAGAAGTAACATGTAAATGTTCTGCCCAGGCCTGGCTTATTCTAACTTAAATTACAAGGGCTAAACATTTTATGAGAATTCAGAGCTGGGCTTCTAAAGATCCATCACAGATCAATAACCTAATAAGTACTGATGAACCTATAAAATTATTTTAGTGACATCTCTACATTTCTGATTGTATTTAACTATTTTATTAAGCCTAGAAAAGACACTTCCCACCCCAGCACCATTAATGGCTGGTGTAGAATCATTAACATTCATTGAAGAGTCATATGGTAAACCAGAACACCATTGCCACAAAATAGTAATAACTCACTATTATTAATTGAAAAATTACCAGTTAAAATTAAAATACCATTAGCACTAATGTTATCAGAAGGCAGGTCCTTACTGATATAATTAGAACTGGGATCATTTTTAAGTACAGTGTTCAAAAGAGAAGCAATGCATCCTTCTCCCATTTTGTGTTTTGTATGTATTAACTAAGACTCCAAAATTTGTTTGCGATATCCCCATTCAGAAAAATATACATTTTCAACCTCTAAAGTTCTTAAGGTATCGTACTGTTTTGAAGTGTTTCTAATGGCCCTAACATAACTGACATTGTGAAGTATTAATTCTAATAATCATTGGATGGCAACTACTAAAATCTAAAATATGCTTTATTTCTACAAGCTTTCTGAGTCATGTGCTAATCAACTTTTTTCCAAATTGGTTTGGAAATCATAACATCATAATATAGTAGTTAAGGAAAGAGAATCAGCTAGGATATAGGCAAAAAATGGGTACTGCACTCTGATAAGTAGACTTTCAATCAATTCATACAGGTTGAATAATGTTTTGGATCTCTTAATATGATGATTATTTTAAGCATGCCCACGTTCATTTGAGGGGCATGACATTCTCATTAAAGGAAATGTTATCATCTAAGATTAATTCTAAGTCCTTTATTTCCTACATTACATATAGGTCTTCCTTATTCAATAATATTAGTTTTTGGGCTTATATTTACCAAAAAAAAACTTGAAATAAATTTGGTGTTAATGAAGCTCAGTCTCAAGCTAACTGGTCCAGCAAATAATACCCTTTAGATAATTTATTTCCTGAATATCAGTATACGTGGAAACTAGAGCCCCCAATTTACAATCATCTGCATGCTCAGAAATCTAAAATGATGTCTTTTTGGAAAATAAGCAAAGATAATATTAACTAATCTAAGCTTCAGCACAGAACCCCTGATATCCCTGGGTCTAGCATATGAGGAATTCAGCAAGTAGTGTAAGTCTTGGAACTCATCACGCAATCAATTATTAACCTATATAGTTACCTATGGATTAATTGTACATACACCATACACCACACAACACATACATCATCCAACCTACACCACAACAAACAAAACACACACAAACACAAAAACACAAACAAACAATCCTACACTATATATAAGCAGGGGGGCAAGCCCCCATGCATCCCCTCTACTTATATATACTAACTCCGAGATCGCACAAACAGACACATAAAGGAAACTCATATCCAAACATTCTACAGTCCCTCGCACACACACAAACATCACACATATATAAACACCATCACATCCAACACTTACACACCCATACTTTCACCTACCTACCCTAACCCACACGTGCAACTGACAAACACATTCACACACATTCAAACTCCCACACAGAACCCTTACAAAACACTCACTTACCTTAAATTACACCTAAATCCACACACAACACCAGACACCATCCACTCACAACACCACACGCAACATGCCATAAATGCAAATTCTAAATATTCTGATTCGTGATTATGCACTTTCACAATTTTAAAGGTTCGACTTTATAATTTTGGGATACTGAAATTCCAGATTTCAGTATTTCAAAATAATAAAGTGAACCCACATATATATATATATATATATATATATATATATATATATATATATATATATATATTTATATGTGTGTGTGTCTGTGTGTGTGTGTGTGTGTGTGTGTGTGTGTGTGTGTGTGTGTGTGTGTGTGTGTGTGTGTGTTTGTGTGTGTGTGTGTGTGTGTGTGTGTGTGTGTGTGTGTGTGTATATATATATATATATATATATATATATATATATATATATATATATATATATATATGTATATATATTCAATTTACGTAAGTTCGAATGCCCAATTTGACATTAGGAAAAAATTAAAATAAAATATTGAAATGCATAACAGCGAATGCTGTATAGCATTCACTGCTATAAATTTCAACATTTTAATGCAGATCACACTATAGTGGGGATCAGAAAATTCCCTCACTGTAGTGTGATCTCAGAGTTTGCATATATAAGTAGCAGGGGGTGTGGAGAGTACAGGAGGACTTGTCCCTCTGCAAAAGCATTCTTTGCTGTGTGTAGTAGAGTAGTACAATTTGCAGAAGTCTGGAGAATGTTAAAAATATGTCAAATTTGACATTCTCCACATCCCCGTTCTACATTTGTGTCAGTCATTTTAGTTTTTATCGCTCATTTAGTTCGCTCAACCGATAATGGAATACCAGTTGCCATAGTGCAATTTCTATTTTTATTTAATATACTTATAATACAGTCTTGAAAACATTTCTAAAGTATTTATCTTAGACTGATGGTTCTTTTGTTTGGAATATTGTCTAGACCTCCACCCTGTGAACTGGGACCAGCTAGAAATATTTCCAAACATTAGAAACATAACTTTTGCCTTTGTAATGCACTGAACAATTCAAAAAGAGGATCTGTGAATGCATTCTTTAAAATACAGATAAGAGTATCCAATATTTTGCCCGAACTCTTACAAACCTTCCTTTACTTATGTAAGGACAATCAGAGACAGGAGTAATACAGTAAACTAGATGAAAATACTCAGAGACATGAGTAATACAGTAAACTAGATGAAAATACTAATTTCAGAGTATTACCATTTCAAAAGTGATACTAAATCTTACTTTAGGCTAAATGTGGCCAACAGTGTTAACTGAAGAAAATAGGCATTAGTATGCAGTTTTTCTTCACTAGATGCAACAGCTGTCTATTATTCTGACTCAGCATTTTGAATAACAAATGTCTACTGATTTAATCTAACCTAAGCTTATTGCATTCAGTGGAAAGAACATTCATAGATCAGAAATCTGTGTTTCTTCTTCCTTATTAAATGAGGCAATTCCTGTTTCAACATGATGAAATTTTATAGCTAAATTATTATGATTCAAACTTAGTGAAACGGCAGACAAAATAAAACTAAATAAAAAACAACTTGCCTCACACATCCTATAGACAGAAGATAAACTTTAATTCAACAATGGTTAAGCACTTTTGTCCTTGTATTAAGAACTTCAGAACCAAAACTTACAAACAGAACCATTCTCTTTTTAAAAACATCCTTGTAGTGACATCATACCATTGTTTTAAAGGCACACTACCAAACATTTTGCACAATGCATAAACCACATAATGTAGCATATCTATATGTATATATAAAAAATAAAATAAAACATCATGCATCAACACTAAAATCTAAAACACATAAAATATGTGAATTATTTTGAGTTTTGTAAAATATGTAGAATGCTTTTTCCTTTTTTAAAAACTATAAAAATCTTTGTACGACTACTAAGTAAGCTTATAATGCCAAAGCCTTAAGCTTGAATATACCTGCAATAGAGACATTTTCATTCAAACCTGGGGAGTCTAGTGAATTTAAGTGTAACTGTCAATGCAATTCCTAGGTTTCAAGAATAGTTTCCCAAGGACCTACCCTGGGGCTTGACGTTACTTTCTTTAAAACTCCAAATTTAAATATCTGGTGTCTTTCACAATCAATTGTATGCTTAAATAATACATTATTCAAGTTTTTCTTTTGAATATCACAGTTATGTTCATATATACACTTGTTTAATGACTTCTTAGTTTTATCTATATAGAACACATCACAGGAGTTGCAAACCGAAATGTATACTACTCCCACTGAAAGACAATTGCTTGGACTAGCTAATATAATTCTCATTTTATTCTCACCCAGAATAATAAAGTTTTCTTCCAGTATGTAGCACCCACATTTAGTCATCCTTTTCTTAGATGTTAAATTTTGGCACAAAGGATTTTCAAAAATACCTTTTAAAATTGTTCCTTTTTTGTATAGAAATTCAGAGAATAGAATAGAAATTCACCTATCTCCCCTGAAATAGTTTTATGTGAATGCAACAAAGCTCAATATTTACAAATAATATTTCTGATGCCTTTGTTCGTTGGATGATGATTTGACACTAATGTTTTAGTAAAATCACTCAGCTGTGGCTGTTTTTCTACCATCAATTTCTGCCCTAAAATAGGGTTAAGTCTTACATGCCTCAACCTGACCATCTTGTCTCTAATCTTGTTAACAAAGGTTTTAAGATAATCTCTATCATAAGACATTTCTTCCAATTTATTACTTTCAGAGGATAAAATTGCATCATCCCTAATCATCCTTGAAGTACGGACAAATTACCCCTATACCAAAGATCTCTTCTGGAACAGGGGATGGCAACTGTGAAAACATAAGTATGAGTTTGAGAATGTGGGTTTTTTTAAAGATAGTTGATTTTAGTTGCCTACGGTCCTTATAAATCAAGACATCCACTTAATGACAAAACGTTTCATGAATAGTGTATGTTAACCTAAGATAATTTGTTGTTGTATTACTATACTCTACAAATTCCTCCAGCCTAGACCAATAATCTTTCCACAATATAAAGTTATCATTCAGGCATGTTGTGTACATCAACCAACTTGTCACAAACTGGGAATTTAAAATCTGATTAATTTCCCATGCTCAAATTGCAATGTTAGCATAAAGGGGTACACATAGAGCACCCATCGTTACATCTTGTACCTAATTATAGTATTCACTTTCAAAATATAAAAAGTTACTATCAAGTACATAGTCCATAAAATTCATTAACATAGTATACTTTATTGCTGTGACTGTAGAGCACATTAATAGGGCCTCAGTGAAATCCTTGAGGCCCTCATTTAAAGGAATATAACTAAATAACTCAACAACATCAGTGCATAGAACAAATGTGTTGTCTGCATACATATTTGAAGTGAACTGCCTGAAAATGTCCCAAGAATCCTTCAAAAATGTAAGGTTGCTCATACACAATGGATTTCAACTTTTGGTCCAGGTACATAGCTAATGGATACATCTTTGACTGCCTAGCGGACACAATTGGCCTAAAAGAAGGGTGTAATACATTTTTATAGATCTTTGGTATGGCATAAATTGCAGGATAGTTGGTCTTTCAATGAGTAAAAAGTCAAACACACTTTGAGACGTGACCACCCAAAAGAAGCTTATCTGGGTCTATATAATTTTTTTGGTACAACACCTTGGTCTCACCAAGGGAAGCTAGCACATATTTAGAAACAGCAAACAATACTGTAAGCATCTTGTTGGAATAATCGATAGTATTCATAAGAACCACACCAACTCCCTTGTCAGGCTTCATAACTCTAATGGTTGCATCATTACTTAGTTGATAGCGTAAGTATGTTTCATCTTTCCCCAACCTGTGTTTTAAGAAGCGAGAAGATTATGTATAAATGTCACATCTGCATAATTGTTCAAACATACTTAATACCATAATGTTAGGAGGATTGTAAGTACTTTTCTTTTAAAAATTGTCATTGTTGTAATTACTTTCTGTACTGTTATAAATAGGAGACAAGCTCAATTTTTTAATGAATGGTTTGAGTTGCAAAAGACTTATTGAACCTAGTTGCAGGAACATATGTAAATCCCCTCTTAAATAATCAAAAGTACGTGTCAGTAACATTTTTATTGGAGTAGCTGAATATTCTAAATCCTTGTAAAGAAATGGATGTAGACTTCATAGCTTCCACTTGCTTCCCAGTTTCGACTAATACTTCTTGGAGTGACCCCTTCCTTCACCCTTATGGGCCTTGGATCTCCTTCTCTTTGTTGAGGGAGATCTCAACCTGTTTGGGGATTGTGCACTTAAGTTGTTGGATCTGTCTAAATTTAGAAAAGTAGGAAAATCCAAAGGGTCATCCTCAACAGGACCTTCATGATTAATTTGGCTAAGGATTGGGGGGGGGGTAACAGGAGCAGCTGTACCTCTGATAGGGGCTGTGTTGATATCAGATATGTTACTATTATATGTTATATGCATTAGCATTGTGTGACATTTTTGGTTGTGTGCCTTTAAGAGAATGGTACTATGTCACTACAAATATGTTTTTAGAAGGAGCATGGTTCTGTTTTTTACCTTTGGTTCTGAAGAAGTCTTTAACTACAAGAATGAAAGAGTTTAACCATTGTTGAATAGAATTCTATCTTCTGGCAGCAGGGCATGTGAGGCAGGTTGCTTTTTATACCTACATTTCTGTTTTAATGTATACACTTATTAGGATGAGTCACATATATGCCTTTTAGACTTTCCCCAATCATCTGAAATATTACTAGAGACACAGACCAATTTGTAATCAATTGTTTTAATATTTGAAACAACCACCTAAAAGTCTACTTTACTATAGTTATGCAGCTTAGTTTTATATATAATGACTTTATAAGAGGTATGTTAATTCCAGTTGTATTTTAAACTGAAGTACTGAGGGATTCGATAATATGCAGACCTGATATAAGATTAAGCACATTAGTCAAAACAGATCTAAAGGCTGCCGGTCCTGGTTGGCAATTTAACCAAATCTGGAGTCCTTTGATAAAATGTAAAAACCCTCAAAACAGCCTAAATGAGAGGGCTTGTTAAACTAAACCATCTCCTGTGGACACAAAATGCATTATGGGAAAGAGAATGTTTAGCTGAAAAACAAAATCAAATTAGAATCACCTTGTAAATCATACCATTATGGGATAGGTAGAAGAACTGTAATCCATAACTCTAGTGTCTTACAGAACTGTAAAGGCGTTAGTGTCTCAAACATCTGGTAGATTATAAGTGAGGTATAATGTTTACAACTGGGAGTGTGTCGGTATGGTTTGTGATATAAAATGCTTGCAACTAGGATTGTGTTGGTGTGGTTTGTTTTCATTTAAATAAATGTATGATTTCTTATGTCATAACTGATGGTTTAATAAAGATGTTTCTTATTTTAAAAAAAGGGGCAGGAATTTAATAATTTATGTAATGTTGCTTAGATTATATGACATATAGAAATATATGTGAAGCATAATGTTTGTTAATTTTACCTTGTTAATAAAGTTTGATTACTTTTATATAAATGTAAACTTGCCTGTGTCACAATTGATAATTCAGTAAATGTATTTAAAAATATCTGCAAAGAGTGTGCCAACTAACTGAATTTAAGTCATCTGTGTAATAGTCAGGGGTACATTCTTTTTGACCATGAAGCCAGTCAACAGAGAGAATACTTTTGGTATGGTGCTAAGATAGTCTGGATGTGAAAGCAAATACTGCTTACAGTAAGATGCTCACTGTTTGATGATCATTGCTCTAGCATGGCAGAAGTGTATGCATGTAGGGACGTGTGGACATGTGTGGGGCTGTCAGTAAGAAAGTGAGAGATAAAATAAACTGGCACAAACTAATTTATTTCATTAGCTCAAAATCACATAACAAAAGAGGACCATCCAGCAAGTATATATATATATATATATATATATATATATATATGGATCTACCTGACAACACCAACAAACCACAACACCGACAACAAAATCAGACACACCACATAACCGAACGTTCACAAACACGAAACCTCACATGCCCGACACACCATAATACCGACACAATACCGACAATAAACAAACAAAACAAATCCCCTGTCCAAAAAGCACACACACAACACAAGCACACCAAAATCCTTACAAACGCACACTAAACCTCACATACACAACTATCTACACCCTTAACCCAAACCCTAACCCTAAGGTCCTTCACTATCGCACACTTACCTAACCCGCGCCCTAATCCTAACTCACTTAAACCGCCCCTAACCCAAAGACTATCACTATCGCACACTTACCTAACCCGCGCCCTAACCCTAACTCACTTAACCCACCCCTAACCCAAAGACTATCACTATCGCACACTTACCTAACCCGTGCCCTAACCCTAACTCACTTAACCCACCTGTATCCCTAGACACCGTCAATATCGCACACTTACCTTACTCGCACCCTAACGTCCGTCACTACCGCATACTTACACAGCCTTTTCACATGTTAGTCTTCTCAGCATTGGGGTTTTCATCCGTCAGTCTTCTCAGCGTCGGGGTTTTCATCCGTTGGTCTTCTCAGCGTCGGGGTTTTCATCCGTCGGTCTTCTCAATCTTCGATCTTCTGGTGTCGGCGATCTCCTTGTCGGCGTTCTCAGCTGTCGATGTTGTCAAGTGCTCCTATATATATATATATATATATATATATATATATATATATATATATATATATATCTATATATATATATATATATATATATCACTGGGGAAGGAGCTTGCATGCAAAAGCAATGTTTCCATATAATCACTTGATAAGAGACAAAGAGAAATCTAAATTTTGTTCTACTGTTGCATTTCCTATGTGTGTGTGTGTGTGTGTGTGTGTGTGTGTGTGTGTGTGTGTGTGTGTGTGTGTGTGCATGCATGGGTATATGTGTTTCTGTATATGTGTGTTTGAAACACAAGCTCAAATACATTTCTGTGGCCAACATTTTTTTTTGCTGCGTTACAATCAAATATCAAAGGTGTGCCCTGTCAAAAAGTTGTCATTGTTGGAGGGTGAGAAGGTAGTCTGTACATGAATGTAACTGTCCATGCACTTCAGATTTTCAGGGACATCATGGATTTTTGGCTCAAAAAATTAGAGCTTTTGGGAGAAAAGGTGTGGGATTAAATTTAAAAAATAATGACACTAGTTAGAGTTACAGAGTTCTTTTACTTTAGCAAAAGTACTTTAATTCACATTATGTTGTTTTGTCAACTTCTTATGCTAGCAGTATGAGTATTTTAGAAGTGTCTCTAATTGTCCCTGATTATTGTTGCATTTTTTTCCTTTTTCTGGAGGTAAGACATCAAGAGCTATGTAAGTGATGGTTTCATTCATTCATTTGATCATGTTGGTTTGTTGTGTGTGTGTGTGTGTTTGTGTGTGTGTGTGTGTGTGTGTGTGTGTGTGTGTGTGTGTGTGTGTGTGTGTGTGTGTGTCTGTGTCAGCGTGTACATATGTGTGTGAAACAAGCTGAAATACAGGGATTGTTTGCTAGCATATTGGCTAAGTTGTCTGACTCTTTCATATGTAAATTTCATTCTCTAATACATTCATAACTAATGCAAATAATATGCAACTCATGAGACATATCTGAACATTCCATTTTTATATCTATTTTTTTTGCTTATCCATCCATTCTCTAAAATTTTTAACTTTATTTTTTAGTACGTGCAGAACAACATACATTCTAATTTTCTTACTGATGATGTATTCATCTATAATTATCCACAAAAGTTTATGTTGTACTGTATTAAATAATATATTTAAATATCCTATTATGATTGTGGTCTCATCAGTCCGTTTATATCATTCACAATTTCCCTTACTATTAATAATAATTCTTGACATCCTATTCCCTTTAAAAATATGCATATGTATATAAATAGAGAGAGAGATAGATAGATAGATAGATAGATAGATAGATAGATAGATAGATAGATAGATTATCTTCTATAATATGTTTCATTTTACTATCCATTCTATTCTGAATTATTTTTATAAAAATCTTATAATCTGCATTTCTCAATCATATAGGCCTCCACTTTTTTGATGTTATTTTTATCTTCCTTTACATACAAATTTAAGCATACCACTGCATAAATCATTATACATAAAAGCTTTAACTTTTAGAAAGTGTTTGACTGTCAATCTGTAAATTTCTTATAAAATTGATATCCTACTCCACGTGGTTCTAAAACCAATTGTAAATTAATTTGTTCAAGTACCTTTTCTCATATAATTAGATTTTGTTTTCAATTCAATATTTTCTTGTTCTGTTAAGTTTTTAACGTCATTCTTTTTTTACTCTCCTTCAATCTTGAAACATTTTCTTTATATAATTTATTATGATAACCATCATTTGTTTCTGAAATTTCTTACATCTTCTCTATCATCTTTAATTTCCATTATTATACTAGTATTTTCTTTAACTTTGCTACTCAGATAAGCTGACACCCCTTCTGTTTTGCCTTGTAAGTAAAATATATTTGCTTAAATAATTGATTAATTTTCTCTTGATTCTTGTCATAAATTCTTCATTCTATCATATAATATTCTCTATCATTCCTTTCCTAATCCTTTAAAGTATTTATACACTTTGTTTTATAATTTGTTTTTTTCCACTTTTGTTACATTTGATTGCCATTTTTTAATGTTTTTCTTTAAAAGCTAGCCATCACTCAGACCAGTTTTTAAAACTCACTTTAGTGGAAATGTAATATTTCCTTAATTGCATATTGATTTTATTTCCATTTTCATGCCATAATTTCTGATTTATTCTTTTTCTTCCTTTTTCCAATCTGATATACTCATCATTTCATATATCTCAATCCATATGGCTGAATGATTTGAAAAGCCTTTTAGAATTGTCTGTCTCTTGGCTATATTTAAAACTTGTGATAAAATAAAATAATCTATTATAGCCTTGTATACGCCTCAACTATAGGTCCACAAATTATGTATTCCAAATCTTTAAATTACCACATTTAATAATTTCAAAAATGTTAACATCATTTCCTTTCTTCTATTTTGCTCTCAAATCACAATTAAAATCTCCCATTAATATTATGCTCCTATTAATTACTACACAATTCAGAAATCTGTGAAATAAATTTCCCATTTCTTTACTTATATCACATGCATATACTGCTCTAATTCTATATAAAAGATTATGCCATCTGAGATCTGCAATAGTTAATCTTCCCATCATTATCAATGTTACATTCAACATTTTCACTGACTTCCTACAAAGTACAGCTATACCAGAATATAATTATTTTCCTAGGTTCCATATTGTATTTCCTTCTCAAAGTTTCTTTGTTTGCAATCTCTCTTCTTTTATTAAAAATCTTTTATCTTCCAATATTATTATGCTGATATCACACTTACTTTACTAATTTAGGATGCCTATTATTCAACTTATATTTTTAATATTATTAATATTTACTGAAAGAACTCTAAAATTTTCATTACATCTATGTTATAGCTTACCAGAAATTATGCAGATTTGAAGTCCTTATCTCATTTGCATTATCAATGTATTTTATTTCTCTCTTTTACACTTATCCTTCTAAACTTTCTTTTTTCTATCTCTTACTGTTTTGCCAATATAATTCTTTTTACCTTTCACTATCATCCAATTTATATATTTGTCATCACATATTATAGAACCTTCTTCTACATTATGTTCTGTTTACATTTTCTATTTATTGTTATCTTTATTTTAAACCCTAATCTTGTTTCCCTAATTCCTCTTTATCTTTTGTTGAGATTGTTTCTTCTGTCCATATACTGTCCTCACTTCTGTTTTTTCTTCTTAATCCTTTGTCTATAGATTACAATCTATCCACAAATGTCTAATTTTGTTACATTTATAAGATTTGAATTCACATGACATTTTTCCCCACAAATGTAATGTTTCCTCTTATTACAGTTGCTTATCAAATAATCATCTTTTCAACAGAAAAAAAACATGTTTATGTTTTCCCCGATATTTTTAAAACACCCTGTTACCTTCTGCATTTATTGTACTAGAGATATGACTTTTTTCTTTTGACATTTTCACTAAAACATGACAGTCTCATCCACCAGTCCATAATCCTTTGTCATCATGCACTTTGCTAGTGTCTATAATTTCTTTATAGTTTGCTTAAATGTCTCTTTAAAGTCTCTTTTTCAGCTTCAGTTTGAAATTAAACTTATTTTCTTTTTTGTTTCTGTGCGAAATGTATTAATCACACAAGAGTTCCATGAATTATAGTTCTTTTCTTTTTCACACTCCCTCAAAATACTTTTCAGAACAGAAGCAGCCTCAAAAATAATTTCACAAATGTCTCTTTATGAATCTTTATGAATAAAAATAAAAGCTTGTATCTCATGAGCCTTCACTCCCAATGGGACTATTAAATTATTCCAAATGCCATACTTGTCCATTTTTTTCCTTTTTGTTCCAAATTTTTACCATGAATTTCCATTAATTGCTGACATTTTCTTTCCTCTGTTCAACTCTAATTTCTTTACCTGCAGCTTCCTTAACAGTTTTGGCATATGATTTGTTCTTATGGCAATCTTCTTTTAAAATGGCTTCCAATACCTTTGAATTTTGTCCATAATTTCACCCCAAGAAACATGTTTTACACACTCTGGCTCACTTTGCAACATCATTTCAGCCAAAATATCATCCTGCAACACTCATGACGTCAGGGATATAATAAAACATCCATCATTATTTTGAATGTTTGCTTCTAAAGAAACAAACACATTTTGCAGAAACAGTTCCTTAAAATCCTGTAGAGCCTCAAACATTGCAACCAAATTCATCTCTTTTCTATCCGCCATCTTGGATCCCCTTGAGTGCTGTTGTCCCAGCTGCCACTGTTCTAGGAGTGGAACAATAACTCTCCTAATGAGTATGGGAAATTCCCCAGTGTCCTGGCCAAATTTTCCCTTGTCAGTATGAATGCCACATTGGGTATCCTGTGAAAACAGGCTTTTGGCTTATTAATGGTAATCTGGCTAACAAAAAGTATAAAAAATAAATAAGTACATTATGGCTTCCACTATATCTCAGATATTTTGTTATATATTTGTACCCTGACTGTTTTAGTGCATGAGAATCATTAAATGGTTATGGCTGTATTTCAATGGAGCTGTCACTATGAAGTGATTTGGGAGATTTTTTCCCACAATCCACTTAAAAATAAAATCAAATTTTCTTCTTTGTAAATAAAATGACACTAGAGTTATCATCGAATCTTACACAGCTTCTGGAACCTATTTTATTTTCATTTTTACTTTTTTGATTGAATTACTCTGAGTTATATTCTCAGAGCAGTTCCTATCTTTTTATCAGTAGCTGTAAATGCTCAACAAAATAAACTAGCTGAACTATATGCTTTAAGACTTCCAGTTTTTGTCTAAGTGCTGATAGACCCCCCCCCCTTCAATATTTTTCCTGAGATGCCAAAACTATCATTGCATTCCAGTTGCTATTAAGTGATCACTCTTGCTTATACTTCTGAAACCGACTTTGGTGTTCTCCAGTGTTTGCAGTGGGAAGATTTGTGTTTTATCTTAAATGCTGGCAAAATGTGCTGAACTACAATGCAGCACAGAACAAAGTAAGTATGACTTTCTGTTCTTGGATTTGGGTTAATGACATTTTCCTCTTTCTACTGAGGCACAAATGCATTTGTGATGACATTTCCCTACCTCTGTTGCATTGGTAGCTACACTGATGTATTACACTGTAGTTTATCAATACTTCATGCAAACCATAATACTTGAAGATGACAAAATTACATTCTTTTTTCTTTGTTATAAACATTGCCATGATTTGTAAGATTATACCATTGCCAGGATTTTTAAGATTATGACATTCTCTGTTTTTTTTTTCATACAGAAATGGTCTTTAATTTTTAATGCTGGATTATGGTTGAGTTGCTACCATCTACTATGTATTATATACTTTATTTATATGCTGTTTTTACACATATTATATGCCCCACCAGATAGCTACTGTGCTCCTAGTTAGCCTCCACTGGTTGATAACTACTGCCAATCTTTTGTAGTAGATATGCTCTCCAAATAGATGGATTTCATTGCTAATACTTAAACTGTTTTGGTATCTTACATGTTAATTATAGACAGACTGTCTACCTGCCTACTTGTCTGTCTGTCCATCTGTATAGTTATCTTTCTTGGTTATTTATTTAATTATGTATTTATTTTGCTAAAATGGTAGAATACATACCAGACGTGTTGCTGTAAAGTCAATGCTTTTATTATAGGCACCTGCAATGTCATATTTTGGGATATGTCAAATGTTCTGGTGTTTTTTTACTCAATCTTTTTTCAGCATCTTGGTAAAATTATGTAAATTATATAATTCAAGTGATCCACACTCCTTCAGAACAGTAGTTGTTTAAGTGTTTTACTGTAGCACTTTCTGGTTTAAGCAAGCAATAATGACTAACAGGGCTTGTGTTAATATGTAATTAACATCCAGCCAGTGGTGTTATGAGGTCCAACATTATTTTAGGCTTATCCATATACCTTGATCTAAGAGCATACCTCTCAACAGTACATATTTTTGCAGAATGCCAAGATTTTTCCCTCATATTTTCAGTCTGTTCCTCATAAAAATGTGTTTTTGACAAACCACTGGGATGATCTACAGATTAAAGTCACTAAATAATAACATGCATTTGAGTTTCAGATTTCATATCCTTCAGAAAATATATGCTAACACAAATCATGTTATTCTAGCAACTTTCAAAGTTTATAAGAGCAGTATTTAAAATGTGTCCTGATTTCTTCACATTTGTCCTCCCATTATGTCAGGCTTTGTCAAGATTTTTTTGCTAATAGGTTCAGAACTGTGATTGAGGTTGAGAGGTATGCAAAACTGTTGCTGCCAGGGCATCGCTAGATCGCTTTCACATTTTACTCTCTCTGTCTCTCATGCACACACATGCATGTGTACACACACACACACACACACACACACACACACACACACACACACACACACACACACACACACGCACATGCACACGCACATGCACACACGCGCACACACACACACACACACACACACACACACACACACACACACGCGCACTCTTCTGCTTTCATGCACGCATTCACTCACACGTGAAGGCAGAAACATAAACACACATACACACAATTTTTTTGTTTCTCTCGATTGATCTCTCTTTTACTTTCATGCAAGCATACACACTCACACACACACTTTATTTATTTATTTTTTTTTTATTTTACACTCCCTAAACAACAAAAGTGCTTCTTAGTGATTGTAAAATAATGGCTAGCCTCACTCTCACTTTCACTGACATGCACATATGCACACACACAGACATAAACACACATTTTTTTTGTCTTCTCTTTTTCATATTTTACACTCACTAAACAGCAAAAGCACTGCTTAGTGAGTGTAAAATAATGGTGGCCATTTGTTTTTCTCAGTCTGAGCTCCACAGTACCTTGATATGTTGCCGTGAAGTGGTGGACTAGTTTTTCAGTGGGCATTACTTGTACATTAATACCCTGCTTGAGAACATTCATTTTCCAATTAGGGTGCTGATGTACAGTTTGCCAATTCTCTGTGATTTATTTAGAGCTGCATCAAAAATCAGATCACAGGAAAAGTTACTCATTGGTAATAAACTACATCAAGTAATCATGGGACCAATTCAATTGATTTATTTTATAAAATTCATATCTCCAAATAAGTCACAATATCAGACTGACGTTCTTAGGGTCACAGCTAAAAAGCACCATTTTTGTCTAATAGATTTTTCCATGGGGAAAAAAGAGAATAAACATCAATAAGAAACATGGTGTGATTGAACATGTTTCTGACAGCTGTTTCTTTCTTTTATTTTAGTTTGGAAGAAGTGACATATAAAGTAGATATGTGAAAATTCCCACTTTAGTATATGTTGGGACACACAACAACTCAACCACAACCCTGAATACAACAAATTTGTAAAATGGCTGAGCATTGACTGAGGTATTCTTTTGTGGGGAACTGCCATTCTGAAAGCCTGTGACGGGTTAGAGTATTAATGGACATGCAAAGTGCTTTGATTTTTTTTTTCCTGAAATTTAGAAAACAGTATTCATGACTCCAGGTCATACTTTTACAGTCCTAGCTTTAAACATTGTATCTTAAGTTGCATTTGCATAGTTTCATTCTATCTTTCAAATATTTGCTTTCAGGTCACATGTTATTTTCAGTTGTAATAAATTTTGGACTGCCCTAATGAAGAAGTATGACATTGGTAATGGGAGCAATTTAATAGCAAGAAAGGGTGGAAGCAATGCACATACAGAATGTTGGCGGAGGAAGAAATGCATGTAAATGTCAGGAAAAGACTGGTTATAGCTTTAGGAATGGATGAATTAAAAGGAGACTGAATCAACAGAAAAGGAGAATAGATATTTTACCTGCAGACATGTTCCAGCTGAAAATATTTTTTTATACATTTGTTAACCAGATAAGCTCACTAGACTCAAGTGTCCCCATTTCAGGAGTGCCTGAGAGCAGTGTGTGGGGAAGGGACTTGTTCAGAGTCTTACTTTAGGCAAATGGAAGTAGAATGAATCAGGCCCTGTATCCTTGGCTACAAGAAGCAGATAATTAAAAGCTCATTAACAATCTGCACTAACTGCCACAATGACCAAAATTATTTGGATACAAGGCTTCAAACTGACTGAATATTTATGAAAGGATAAATGCAGGTCTAAAAAAAATCTAAGCATATGCATTGCCATAATTTATAACATAGCATAAGTTATTTCAAGACTGATGAAGTCTTATATCATCATTTTTGTGAGTGACGTTTAAGGACAAAAGTGCTTATTTATTTGTGGTTCATTAAAAAGCATTTTAAGTTACTTGTCCTGACAAGGTTCCTTGACTGCTATTCACAGATGGAACTTGTTCGTGTTTACTGTTCAAGCAACTGGTGGAAACTGTTTTTCTTTGGTGGTACAATTATAGAGAACAGGCTGGCCAGTGGTATGAGCCACATTCTCCTTGGGTGGCCTAATGGGCAGGGCCAGCTGGACAAACATATATTTGCAATCTGCTCCAAGAGTTTGTCCATATTGGCCATAATACTGTCTATTTCTGTCTTGACAGAAGCCTCCACTGCCTGTTCCAGCAATGGCTGGGCCACCTTAAGGGAATGTAGATGGATCACCTTCTGGCAAGAGTCCACTGTCCTCCAGCAATGAGACACCATTAACCTCTTCATCATCTTGCTCCTCAGCAGCAGCGTTGACAGAAGTTAATCATGTTTTTTGACCATATCTGTCCTCTATACCTGGAATGAGGAGACACAATTGGAATTTTGTCATACAAAATTTATTTTGGGAATGGTCTCAAGAGATGTACTAAGTGTGGTTGAAGGCTTGCCTCTCTTGCCTCCTGCGGTAGGAGATATTGTCATTTCTCTGTGTTCATGCTGTATGAGAAGGATCACATCAAAGGACTGTGCTAGGTTTAAAGTGAACTTCCAGAACAACTATGTATATTATAGTGCCATACACATATACCATTAGCTGTGAGACAGGAAGCAGGCTGGTGTGTGCCCCCTGTCCATATGTTACCTTTGTGAAACACAGTAATAGCCCAGTTACAAATGCATGTACAGCAGGTGATGTCTAGAAACTGTGAGATGGTGCAGCATATCCCTACCTGATATGTTATCTCAGTAGAAACCCACATGAAGAGTATGTACATATAACACTAACCCCCCATCACCACCTCCACCTGACAGTAAAATTCCACACAGTACATATACATACCTAAGCAGACCTTGACAAATACCTGTCAGTACAAAGAACACTGTTTACAAATATGAAAAAAAAACATGCACTTACCATTCAGGGTACTGGTGCCTAATATTGCATTCCCTAGTATGGAGGTCTTCAGCATAGCTCCATTGACAAGTACTAGGCAAGAAGGTCATGCAGGCTATTTTGAACCTAGCAAATTTTCCTTCAATGGTGACTAATGTGTCATAAGGGAAACTGCAAGATTTTGCTGGTCAGGAGAGAGGCATATGAGCTCATGGTCAGAAAGTGAGGAGCTATGTAGATATTCATACCTCCTAATCTAATCTACCTATCTGTGACATAGACATGTTTGTGTTATTTTACAGAACTCCTGCATTTTGCATGTGAAGTCATGCAGATTATATACGACTGAATTGCATATATAGAATGTAGACCGACCACCATGTATGTTGCACATATATTTAGACACATCAAGATGGCAGCTTAGGTAGGTTAGGATTGGTCTTATGTGTTGCATGGACTCCTGTAGCTTGCAGGCCAGAAGGACACAGTTGTGTCACAGGTACTCATGCTCACTCCAGTTTGCCATTTGCTGTGCATTTTCAGATATAGTACAACTACAATAATACTATCAGAGTTTGAGACAGCATGACAGACTGATATTGCCACCAGTGCTAGGGCTACTGATGATGATAAGGCAAAGGTATTTGAGCAAGAAGCAGGGGTGGCTCATGCTATAGGACTGCGGGACTGCAGCCCCTCAACCTGTAAAATGGGTCCCCCACCTGTAAAAATCAATTAAATAAATTCCCCAAACATATTAAAATAAAAAATTCTCGGACTCAGCGCATGCGTGCTTAGTTCCTGATTGCTGTGTTAGGCAGACAAGAACTCCAAGCACGCATGCTCAGGCATTCCAAGCTCCAGACTGCTCTGTTAGGCAGTCAAGATAGGGAAGGCAAGAAACTCCGCCCTCCCAGCCCAGAGGTCTGTGCGGTGACGACCGCACAAACCGGAAGATCACCCAACTACATCGCCCACAGGCTGGACCAACAGCAGGAGGCTCCAGCCTCCTCACATCTCGCGGGACACCCAATGGCATGCGTGAGTTATGGAGGACATCTCGCAGGAGACCCAACAGCATGTGTGGGTTATGGAGGACTGATCGGGCCGCAGGATCGCTGTGGAGGATGGCTGTAGTTCACTACAGAGGAGCTGGGCCATTATGGAGGACCAATCGGATTGGGTTATGGAGGACCGATCAGGCTGCAGGATCTCTGTGGAGAACGGATGTAGTACACTACAGAGGAGCTGGGCCATTATGGAGGACCGATCGGATTGGGCTGTAGGACAGACGTAGCTGAGTACAGATGAGCTGGGCCATTATGGAGGACTGATCAGGCTGCAGGACCGCTGTGGAGGATGGACGTAGTACACTACAGAGGAGCTGGGCCATTATGGAGGACCGATCGGATCAGGCTGTAGGACGGACATAGCTGAGTACAGAATGTGTGTGTGTGTGTGTGTGTGTGTGTGTGTGTGTGTGTGTTCATAGGTTCATAGGTAGGTACTAGGCTATCGGCCCTGGGGCCTATACAAGCCCAGCCAAAAAGGTACCCTGGCTTTTGCCACCCAAGAAAATTATTTTCCTGTGCCACTGTCGAGCAGAGCCACAGAAATGATCCCCGGGGTGAATTTCCTATTTCCCATCCAGACTTTTCTTGAAGAGTGCTAATGTGTGTGTGTGAAATGCCTCAGTAGCTTCATGGTGGTGGGTAGAGGATAAGGCTTGAATCCTGTACCTTGGCTGAAGTGACAAGAGCTTGAATTCCCTACCCACCACCATTTGTAAAACATTTGCAGATTTATTGCCTCATATTTGTTCTGTTCCCCATAAAATCTGTGGTTTCTGTATTTTTGCTACTTTACTTAACACAGCCAGTAGTGCAATGTTAGCAGTGTTGCCTGACAGCTATGGGTTGTCTGGCTTGATTCTTGGCTGGGGTGCCTTCTGTCTGGAGTCTGCATGTCCTCCCTGTGTTTGTGTGGGTTTGCTCTGGTGTCCTCAGTGGGTATTTGTCCCTATGTTTTGGACTGTATTTCCCCATTATTGGTTTCTTCCAGGTTCTTTGTGCCAAGGTTGAGAGATATGGTGATAACTGAACTCACTGAATATGTTTGGGGGCTGTATTCCCCCCCTTATTGGCTTTGTTCTGGTGTTTTGTGCTAAGATGTTGACAGCTATGGTGAGAACTGAATTCACTAAATGGCAGTCATTTAAGTTTCAGTCTTCCTTTCTTTCATAAACATAGATGATTTGGCAAAGTGGTATGTTGCTCTGACTGTTTTACACAGGGTCCTGGCTTCAATACTTGGTAGTGAAATTTATGGTGGTAACACAGCATTTTATTCTAGCAACTTTCCAACATTATACAAGCAATGTTTAAAATATGTCCCTGTTTTTTGGGCTTTTGCTCCTCCCAAATAAATTTTAGCTTTTTCCAGATTTCTTGTGCTGCAAAGTTCAGAGATACAGCTGGGTGTCGAGTATATATTACAAGGAGCTGAGAGCTGCAGGGGAACAAATGTTTAGTGCTGCTTATGGCAAGTCTGCTTATATTGTAAATAGCACAACAGGTAGTATGCTTACTTTTGATGCAGAAGGCTGTGGGTTCTACTCCCACAGTAGGTAGATCCATTGCTGATACTATACTCTGTTGTAAAGGGGATGGATGCTGTAGTCCTCTTTGGCAAAAATACCTAATTACTATGAACCTGTTATCAGTTTGCCATCCATTGCCTATTGTGATATTACTAGCATTATCATTTATTTAATGCAACATAGGCAATTTATTTCTCAAGGGCAACAGACACGTTATTTGTAGATGAAACAATGACATATAAAGTTATTTGCTAGCAGTAACCTCTTCATTATTTAACAGATTTCTTTAATGTGTAATTATTTAGATGACTTTTACTTCTTCAGAGATCGTGCATATTTACTGATACTGGTGGACTGTAGAAGTTTGAGTCGACTTTTATGATGGAAATGTTCTGAATTGGGCAGTTTTGTCATTATTGGTGCATTCATTTTGTTTCATTGTTTACTGGAAAAATGTTCAAAACAATAAATTTAAAATTCCCTCAACAACTGTACTGTATTGTACAAGGAATATAATTTAATACACTCAGGATGGTGTATCAAAGACCATGTGTATGTTTCGTGTTCAATGGGCCTATGATTTGAAAACAGCCCAAAATTAATCTTTATCTGCCACTGGCAAAATGTATTTTCTTTGAATGTGGGTTTCAATGCTGTTTCAATGAATGTGAGTTTCAAGGGCAGAGAAGTTTTAATGCTAAGTCTATTTTCATTGCGAGACTGCATTGCTTTGTTTAGCAGATATCTATTAGGGTTTATGCTGTAAAATATAAAATAAAACTTTCAAATGAAATCCATATCATCGCAGAAGTAAAGCAGTATGCACATTAGAGTGTTTATGGCAAATGAGGCAAAATAACCAAGGAATAGGACATTGTAATGGCTGAAGGTGGGACGCTCTATTCGACCATGATTTTGTGAGGGGGGGGGCAGTAAACTCAGACAGCCCCGGCTGAACTATACCTCTCAACTGTCCAGAATTTTGCAGAATGAATAGATTTTTGCTTCTTATTTTTGGTTTGTTCCTCATAATATTTGTGGTTTTCTGCCAAATCATTTAGGAATGAAGTCACTAAATAATGGCAGACATTTGAGTTTCAGATTTCATACCCTTCAAAAATTCATACTAATGCAAGACCTACTACTATTCTATTATCTTTCTAAGTTTATAAGAGCAATATTTAAAAATTGTCTTTATTTTTGGGCCTGTGCCCCACTTCTATGTATGGCTTTGTCCAAATTTCTTGCTCTGAGGTTGAGAGGTATGAGTGTCAGAGCCATCACTGTCAGTCAGAGACATTTCAAACTGTGACCTACTTGTTGCACTCCACTCCAGATTGTAATGGCTCTGGATGTGTCCAAGCAAGGCAAGGAGCAGTTATGCAGTGTAAGTGTGCAGAGTATTCCCCCATCTAAGGTAGACCACAAGTATAACCATGGCTTTTCATCTGTCCTTGAGTTTGCAAAATGTTCTGGTTTTCTGTCTTATTTTTATACTGTTGATTTATGCTTCTTATTATTCAGAAAATGCATGCTGTTGCAGTACCCTGTTGCTCTGTATTAAAGTAGCGATGCTTTAATGACCATCAGGTAAGCTTGTCGAAGATTGTAAGATGCAAGTAAGCTTTAATAAGCATACTGTTAAAGAATTACCAACATTGAAAGCCTTTTCATTGTTGCCATGCAGAGAATATTTACATAACTAGATAACGTTTAGGCCTTAGGTATTGAAATGCATATGACAGTATTTGTAATAAAGGACAGGATTACAGTATTTTCAGAAGCTCATTACATTTGTTGGAGATGTGAAGTTATCTTTGCAGGCTTTACCCGTAAATTAAACAGAATGCCAATCTATTATGTGTGGTCCATAACTTGTGCAGTAATCCTTTAAGCAATTTATCTTGCGCTTGTTTCTTGTTCGCTGTTCATTTTTTACTTTGATCATATGTTCTCTATGAAACAAGTAGATAGTTGTTGTCAGGCAGCAGGTCTTTTTTGGATAAGAAACATTTTTACAAGTGGGGGTATCACAGAGATTGCTACCTTCAGCATGTTACTTGGTAATTTTATAAAGCTGAATATAAATTATAATTAGAACTGCAGTGCAAGGAGAACTGGTTTGCACTGAGTGCTGCTTGTTTTATTTAATACTTGATTTTGACTGGCATTCCAGTAATGTATTTAAAAAGCAATTTATTTTTTCATGCCTCACAACCTTTGTGTTTCCATCTAGATATTAAGTAAGTTGTCATGTAGCCAATGCATTAAAATATTTTTTTCTTCTACACTTCATTTTGTCTTGATTGGACTCTGGTAATGATGGTTTGGCACCCAGGGCAGCGTATTTAATTAAAGTTCCAGTTGTGGTTTTGAGCATAGCTCCACCGCACCCATTCAGCTGTCTCCTGCAGCCCCCCTTAAATTTGAAGTCACCAGCCACCACTGGCGAGAAGGCACACTGGCACTGTCTCCACCCTGTTTAAATATCTGTCCTTATTACAGGATGAATGTGTGGCATAGCCTTCAGACAAAACTGAGGTTGTACAATCAGTGTTCACTGTCTTCAGTAGAAGAGGAATCTTCCTAGCTAAAAGTACCATGCTGCTTTCCCAACAAATGCAGTTACAGAGTAGTGCTCGCCATCAGATGTAGATGTATCCAGCAATGTGCAGCTCGCAGGGGTGCCCACCACCAGCCTGTGCCACAACTGGTCCCTAACATACTGACATGCAGGATTAATCAGAGGATGCACCATACAGTCATTTTTCCACCATCTGTTGTGATCCAGTCCATGAAGGAGTTGAATTAACTGTCATGTGCCCTTTGCGATGATTCTCCCTGTTCAGCCATCAGAACATGGAGTGCAATGATACAGTGCTGATAGGTGTCATAAAGTCTGGAGTGATACACATCACTTACATCTCCAATTCCATGCAAAGGATTACCAGTGCCATTATAACTGCCATCTCTAACAGTGTTGTCCAGGACAAGGGTAGAATATGGACCCAGAGTCCCCATGTAGGGCAATCTTTTTCATTCTATTCAATCATCACCTGCATCTAGAAGTACACAATATTTTGCTACTTCCCAATGTGACTGGGCAAGTGACATATTCCATTGACAGGACACCTAAACCGTAGCCTCCAGCAAGGTCATAGTCCTGTAGCACGACAGTTACACAGCCAGGAGTTGGTCCTCAACAACTAGTGTGACACACCAACAGACAACCACCCCCCCATGTGTGTGTAAGTTAAATGCCATATGTCACTGAGTCCTGGCTATCTGGGCCCATGATGATAACTGTGGCCCACTCCACTCTCCCTCCTGCATGGGGTATATGAGAAGGTCAGATGCACAGTGAGGCAAATCATGCACTAGACAGCACAGTTAACTCATTCACCCCAATGTAGCTCAGGAAGTTTGTACTGTAACTTTCAAAGGGTGGAGCCTAAGCCTTTTGACAAAATCAAATTATGTCCTCACATTTCAAACAAATGTTCATATCTTTGGAACTACAGGGGGTTATGAAAAAAAAAATAAATGACAAACTCTTCAGCTCAAATTATTTTATAGTGATAGCATTCCTTAGGTTCTAGGTCTTAAGCCGAATTTTATAACTCACAGTAAAGACAATGAGTATTACATTTGTAATATTTTTTAAACAACTTACAATATATCAGCAACCACTCAAGTTACACACACTGTCAGCAGCATTTTATTCATCTAGCTGAGAGCTTTCATATGAGGCTAAGGAGTTCTATCTGTGGTACTTGGTTGTTGAGATATTTAGAACAAATGTGAAAATTATATCTGTATAAATTAATATCACAGAAACAACAGTTGATATATATTTACCTGCATTAGACAGAGGTCAAATATTAATTCAGTTGAGTCTGCCATTGTGTAAGCTTTAAGAGGAAATATTTTAAAACCTTGTACATAGCATGGTTTTGGAATTATTGATACAAATATGAACAAGTCATATTTAACACCTAGAGGCGTCAGTAGGGATTAACTGCAGATGCACCTGGAGGCATCACTCGGATGTAATGAGTTAATATCAATACTGCATGCATCTTACTTGTTCTGTATGATACCTCACTGTCATCGTGAGGTCCTAAAGACAGAACAGTAGAATGTGGCTACTTTTTAAAACTCAGTATTGTTAGATGATGGAGACGCTGCAGTTTCCCTGCTGGCTGTATTGCATGTGGTCTAACTAACTGCAATGATTTTGTGGGGCTGCCCCACCTGTTTTCCTTATCTGCATTTTCTAAAGCATACAACAGGTTAATATAATCCTGCAAATTGTGTCAGGCCACAGACATATCAAGTAACACAAATGGCTTAAGGCAGGCCAAACATATGCTCTACCATGTACCGCGTTTACAAGTTCAAAGTGTTAAACTGAAGTTCAAACACAATCTGTTTGTTCTGTAGTGCATCATATGATAGGGATCTAGTGGTTATCTAATTTAAACTGCAACAGAAGCCTGATTTGTTGGGGATTAGTAAATTTGGACACCCACTATATGTAAATGTATACCTTAGTGTTAGCCATAGTGCCTGTACTTACCGGCTAGGTGACCTTGTGGACCTTCTTTACTCAGGATCCAATGATATAACTGATATATGTACCACATATGTAAGTCATGTGAACTGTCTGGGTGGTTTTCAGACACATTGGTTATGATCCCAAGTGATTTTCATGCAACCTGTTAGTTTATGGCATAGTAACCCTTCCTTTTCACAAACAATTGTGATTGTGGACTTCATGGAGACTTTATTGATACACGTGTACAGACTCTGTCACCCTGTGACATATATACTTATGCACATGCAGAAGCATTATAGTGAGGAAACTTTCAAGCATTATTAAGGTAGAGGTTTGTAAAATAAGTGTATCCCTGTGGGAGTCTGGAAAGGCTCTGCAGCTGAAATACAACAAGCTATGTATATCCTAACTTCCACAAGTGTGGGATTATCATGCACTCCTAAAGTTTTTATGTGTGGATTGCACATATCTATCAAGGCCGGTAGGGTGTCCCAGCAAACTCTAAAGTGATCAGTAATCTCCTCATCAGAAAAGTTATGGTATGTCACACACTGGTGGTAATGTTTCCATTGTCTCAAGATTCCACTTCATACATAGCAATGACAAGCGTCTACACATTTTGCTTTTTTGTTGCTCTGTCCCTACTGACCATCAGTTGTCCCTATTGGCAGTCCATTGATCCATTTGTTCACCATTGGTCAAAGCCCTATGGCTCATTCATTCTTTTGAGGTAAGGCTACGTCAAAATAGGAAAGAACTGTCATTTACATGGAGGAAATGATTTTTCTACTTATCCCCTCACATTCCAACTCTATATGCCCAGAGCATACTCAAGGAGTTGTCACACAACGGGCAATGTGATCACGATCCATACCTTGTGCAACATAATCACTGGGCAGACTTCATTCTAATTGAGACCTTCAGTGTGATTCCCAGCCCCCACTAGGACTTCACCCACTGAAAGTGTGTATGGAAACATATGCTACACATCCCTTCCTCACTTAGAGAGAAAATAAGCTTGGTTCATTCATTCCTCTATCACCCCTGGCTGTCTCTTCTAGTTCCAGGCAACTAATCTACCCTCAGGGTAAGTTACTTGGTTACACTCAGGACTCTATATTTCTACACCACAAAGCCAGATACTGCGTTGATAGTGAATATATGCTTCGGCATTTTTGATGCTACTACTACTGGCATTCTTGAAATCTGCATCTCAAATAATATAAGTGGGATTTCCCCTTTTATATTCAGGCATACAGTGTTGTGCAATTTTCCCCATGTACAGTTATGAATTGTGACTCTCTCCACTTCATGTATATTTGCATATTATGAGGTCCTGGTACTCACTTCTTTATCTGGTTTCTTTGTTTGTCATTATAAGGTAATTTGCATATTTCTGTTGCAGCACACTTGCATGTCTGGCAGTCTAGTGCAAGACATGTCTCCTGTCATATAGCACTTAGCTGCACATTGTCATTTCCAGTACAGAAGTTGTTTATGAATCACACTACAACTATTTCTTCTTTAACTGTGAAGTAGCATGACTTCTGAGTTGGAATGTTTTAGTGGACATGATATTGACACTACAGGCCTCGACAAAAGCGAACAAGGGATTTCCCACTGCACAAATTTAATGCCAGCATGCCAGTTCCACCAGGAAATTTCCTAGTGGAGAGTTTCAGGAGGCATAAGCAGCATTTATATGGTAAACCAGTACTAGAGCTGAGACTGAAACAGAGTATCCGGAAGTTTGGAAAACAGGTTATATTACTGGAAAATGCACAGAAGCTAGGATCAGGGAATGGTCCCATTTAAGTATAAATATTGCAGTCAGGGGGGTGAGTTAGTTTTACACTGATGCTTTTATAAGGTCAGTGTTGTTAGTTTGAAAGTCTGGAACAGTTTGTGGAGTTTCTTGTAAACAACAGAAGTACTGAAGCTGGATCAGTCAGCTTTGATATCATAATCTTGATTGAGAGTTTTGGCACTAACAGTGGAAGCCCTGGTAGTTTGAATAGAGTCATTGGTCGGAAATTTTTGGGAAGAATTTATGTTTTAGAGACTGCTGGTTTGCTCATCAAAAAGGTTCTGTTTCAGTGGCGTTACTTGAAAGTCAGACGCACTGTTTAAAGACGTATGATTTTGCTATGACAAGCTTTAGGGAGAAGAGACTTAATTTAACATTGTTCTGTTGATTTTTAATGGTAGAGTTTGCACTATCAGTCCTAAAGTTTGTGATAGCAGATTTATTGTCTGGTGCAAGAGTGGATAATGAACCAAACAATTCCTTTCATGACTGAGACTGTTCTACTGAGTTGCTGTTTCAGTTTCTAGGTGTGGTTACCTTTTGTTTCCTGTTTTGGCAAAGTCAGCCTCATTATTATGTTTGCCTAAATAAACCTATCATTTTACAAGAACTCTAATGTGCCTCCTGTCTGAAGCTTCTGCCTTCTCTGTTTTCTTTGTGCATCTCTCTCTCTCTCTCTCTCTCTATATATATATATATATATATATATATATATATATATATATATATTTATATTTATATATTTATATGTATTCATACATATACACACAAACATATATAAATGCAAAAATAATTCAAGTATGTAAATCAAGAAACTACAAAAACAGAAAGGTAGATACATTTCTCAGGTACAACAATCAGTCAGGCCCAAAAAAATCAAATGGGTGCAATGCGCAGTAATGGCTTTCATGCAAAATGTGCAAACTGCTGAGAAGATACAGAAGAATGTTTGCTTGTATTCTTAATACAAAAATAAATTGCACCATGTGTCTATTGTTACTTTCAGACTTGTGAGTCATAATGTAATGTCAAACAAGTGTGGTTAAGTCGATTTTCATATGTTGTTTTGAAATATTGCCACTCCATAGAGACATGGAAGAGATGTGAAACTAAGTATTTAATTTCTGCTATTTTATGTAGAATATGGTAGGGCAGGGGTGCTAAGTTATCTTCCTCTGCATAAAACACTACATTTGTAAAAATGTTTATCGGTCAACTGCTACTCAGTGTTTTGTGTATTCATTGCAAAGTGATCACTGTTTTTATGACATTCATTAAACTTCATATCAGTTTTGGCATCATTCAATTTAATTTTGCTAGTGTGTAGAAATGCCAGCCACTGCTTACTTACTGCCAACCTACTCTTATCCTTGACCTACTCTGTTCTACTCTTAACCTTGAATCTACTTGTATTGTAACTCTCAAAGCATGTTTATCATAATATAATTTGCTATGATAATGCTTCTAGTGAGAACTTCATATAATAGAATCGTGTAAATGCTATCTGTATGTTAATGTTCATGTTAAGTCCATGTAAGTTGTTAACTTCTATTATGTTTATTCTTATACTATTTTGTAATGGAGCTTTTCTCCACATGCCTCCACTGAAAAAGGATCTGTGTCCAGTCAGACTTTCCCAGTAAACAAATGTAAAATAAATAAATAATAAATAGATAGAGTTGGATGTAGACAGATAAGGCTCTGCCATGACTCTACTGAGCAGACTGTTGACTCTTGGTCCAGATGTCTACTGAAGGTGGCAAGAGAAGTACATTCATGGCATGAGGCGTGTTCTTTCAGAACTAAATAGTATTCAAGGAGCAAACCTCTCATGAAAAAAATATCAAGAATTGCAAACATACTCTTTGGATGTAGACCATGGACAAAATTTAAAAAATATTTTTCCTGGTTCACAAAATGAAATAGAAGACTAGCACTTTCATACTACATGTGCATCACTAGGTGTAACAGATATATAAATACTTTATAAATACTTTAAATATATTTTCTGTGTAAATAAAAAAAACTCCAAATCATATAACACAATGACATCCAATGGAAATGTTAGCCCTCTAGCTTTAAGAGCAGGAGAAATACTATACCTGCCATTTTTAACCTGGCAGTTTTGTAGCATTAAATTGAATTATCCATTTCATTTATGTCCTTTTAGTATCATTTATAATATCTCCTCCCTAATGTCACTTATAATTATTTGTACAACCATACATTTAAAACACTGTTCCATATCATTCTCTATTATATGCTTTGTTGTTGTTTGTCTTTCGGCTTTTCCAGGTTAGAGGTCGACACAGCGGAACTCAGGTCCGCTAATGATTGGCAGTAGATTTTCACGAACGCCGAGTTGTAATTATTGTCTTTAAAAAAAAATAATGAATTCAAACATCCCATGACTGGCTTCAGTTGTAAATTTGCTTTTTATGTGACTTGCCATACCAGTGATTTAGTGTATATTAGTATTTGTCAGAAATGTGTATGTTTTTATATATGAAAGACAAACTGGCAAGTTAAAGAGAGAATAATTTATATGACATTAAAAAATGTAACATATCGAGCACTACTGCAAAATATATAACACAGAAAAATACGGAACATTACTTTAATTTTATGGTTGTACAAATAATTAAAAGTGACATTAGACAGGGGGATATTATAAATGTTACTGAGCATGGTGATAAAATTTAATGCTACTAAACTTTCTCATTTAATGTCACTTTGAGTATTTCTCCTGCTCTTAAAGCCAGTGGGCTAAAATTGTAATTGGATATCATTCTGTCACATGATTTGGATTTTATGGATAATATATTTAACGTATTTCTACATTTGTTATACCTGAAGAAGTACATGCAGAGTAAAAGTGCTAGTGTTATGCATCATTTTGTAAACCAGTACAAGTATTTATAGAGTTTTGTATATGGTCTGCATCCGAAGTATCAGGTTATGATACCTACCCTGGTGTAGGAGCTAACACTGTACCTTCCTATACCACTATCTCTTAAAAGAGAGGTGACGATGCACTGTGAAAGCTCAGGGACATGTGCTCAGCTTATCAAGTCATGAATGAGGCTGCCTTCATTTACAGATACACAGAAGCAGGCATTTGCACAAGAAAACATAATCCACCTTATGGTGATGTGTGCTCTATGCCTGCATATCCCCCCATCCAAGGGAAAGGGTTAGAACCCTAAGACAGAAAATGCAGCCCCTTGGCTGCCAATGTGATGACTGTGCAATGGATTTCCCCCACACTGGTAATGTAAAATGAATGGGTGATGGCTACAAGATTGGTCAGCAAGGAAAAACGCTAGGAAAAAAATCATACAATAAAAAAGAAAACACATGGAGTCGGTGTGATGTATAGATGCATGATTTTGAAGAGCAAGAGTTACACTGGTGCTCACTGTCATTTGAATTGCATTAAATTAGTATTCACAGAGACAGTAGTTTGTCTCAGAAACTATAACGATCTGCCTATACCTTGACGTGTCCCATGAATAAATAGATTATGTGAAAAAAAGCACTTTAGAGCAGAGGACAGACCTGCTTGGTTGAAAATCCCATGGTTTAAAAGAACTTGTTGAAAAAAGCATGAAGGATGTTAAAATGTTAATAAAATATCTATGGCCTCTTTTGTATAACAACAACAATAAAAAAAGAAGTATGCCATGCACAGAAACAGAGAAAAACTTCCCTGAAACTTCAGCATAATACACCAAATTCTTTTTTTTATCCTTTCTTCATTAGCTTTATAAGGTCATTTGTTCCCTAACAGGTTTTTACTCTCGCAGTACTGAGCAGGGATGTTTTCCAAAAGGATGTTTTTTTTTTTTTTTTTTTTTTTTAATCTTTCAGTCCCTAATGTCTTTTATTGTGATGCCACAGCTTCATATAAGTCACCTGCCCTACACACTTTGTCAGGAGAAGTTAGTGAGACCATTATTTTATATCTCAGTTTCTCTGAACTTCGAGAACTAGGACTTGCCAAAGATGTATCTGCAAGCTCGTGAAAGTAAACACAGCAAATAAAAAAACTAAAAACAACACTGCATCCAGGACCTGTAGTGTGGGCTAAGGATAATTGCTCTGACTTCAGCCCCATTTCACTTGCCGATTTATTTCCAGCTTGTGCCATGGACCATGAGAATGTATGCACATGGATATTAAAATAAAGATATGATTTTTCTTTACAGCAAAGCATGCCTAAGTGAGTCACCAATATATGTCCATAATATTATGAGCACCATGGAATTTGTACTCTCACCAGTACCTTCACAGGTGACTCAAGTAAGCAGCATTCTATTATCAATAAGTATCCCTATGTTATGTATTCTTCCCTTGGCCATTGTTCCATTCTGACAAAGGTATGCCACGTAACATAGGTTTTCCAGCAATGAAGTGTTAGCATTCTTTCAATCCTAACTGCTTATAAAAAGAAGAGCTCAAAGGGCTGGCAGTAATAGGCTAGCATAGCAGCTTAACTGGCTACCTGCTGTTCCTTTACAAACAACACCACAGCCTGTAAAGATGAGTAAGTAATAGAGCAGTGTGTCTCACATAAGAATCTGCAGGCAGCTTACAGAGGTGCACTAACCATATGTGTGTTGCATTTTTGCCACGTGTTATTACTCATTGACATATAAGTGCTGTGTGATGCAAGCACATAGCTATAATATGGGTCACCCTAATAAGGATACATTAGGCTCTTAGCCCAGGATGCCTAATTTACACATTATTAGTGTAAAATATTCTCACCACTTTGGAACAATACTGATAAGAAATGCATTCAGGACTCTGGTGTTACTATATTATTGCTGTAGAACAGAGGTTCTCCAAGAAATTTACTATATTCTTAACATGATATTGTAACAAATGTTTTACGAAAATTTCAGCTCACAAGCACAGAAGCCATGTTAATCTGCTCTTATATTAGGAATGCTAACAATTCTAAACTGAAGAATAAGATCACAACAATAATACACTTTGCAGTATCTGTCTGTTTGTATCAGAACTCTGTGGAGTCTGTGCACAGCTGATCACCTATAGGAGTTGGATACCAATGAGTCATCTGTTGCCTGTCTTAAGTGGGAGTTTTTATCAAATTACTTTTACAAAATAATACTCTTTGTGTGCCATTATTATGCATTACTGTCAAGGAGAGACATTTCTGCAGTTTTGGGAATGGAAATGTTACATGGTAATTAACAACTTATATTTCAAATGGTGCTAAGCACCCAAGCTTACTTAAATAAATCATTATCATTAATATTTTATAGTAATTGCTTTTTGGCAGCCACCACAATTAGACTCAGCAAAGTCTTACTATGTCTAGGCAATTCCAACTCTGTAGGGCAGCTGCGGTGGTGCAGCGGTTAGCGTTGCCACCTCACAGCAAGAGGTTCTCCAATTCAATCCTTGGTTGGGGTGCCTTCTGTGCAGAGTCTGCATGTTCTCCCTGTGGCCATGTGGGTTTCCTCTGCGTGCTCCGGTGTCCTCCCAAAGACATGCTGTAGGTGGATTGGACACTCTAAATTGGGCCTAGGCATGAGTGTGTGTGCCTTCAGTGGAAGGTTGGGTGCTGGACTGGCAACTTGACACCATAAAACTCCACTGTCAGTCATGAGCAGACAGGTCATCCACTGTGGTGACCCCTAACCAGGAAAAGACAAACTGATTTACTTGTTGACTTATTTATGAGCCAAGATATATCTGTTATCTACAGTGAATCAGATATGAAGAAAAGTCCAAGCAAGATAAGTAATCTTGGGGAAGATGCATACATATTGCCCTGACAAAGGTTTGGATTCATTAAAAGGACAATATGATGGTAAAGTAAGACACTCTGCTGTTTAAGATGACTACAACATTGTGTCTTAGTCTCATCATTCCCTTATTGTTTTATGTAGGCCCCAGTGACCTAATGGATAAGGCCCTGGCCTCCTAAGCCAGGGAATGTGGGCTCAAGTCCCATCTGGGGTGATATCATAATACAAATAGAGCTTTAGTGGTGCGAGGTTGGCATAGTGCTTAAGGTGTTTACGTTACAAACATAAGGTGTGGGGTTTGATTCTCGCATGGAGTAATTGGCCAGACATAAAATGGCCCACAAGGGCAGTTAGCCTAGTATGAATCTAGGTAGTCTTAAATATATGGTGTAAAGATACCACATGTAGCCCAGTTGGATGGTACTGATGGTGAAGATTCAGTACAGAGTTACAGTTAGCCTAGTATGAATCTATGTAGTCTTAAATATATGGTGTAAAGATACCACATGTAGCCCAGTTGGATGGTACTGATGGTGAAGATTCAGTACAGAGTTACAGACCAAACTTTAGGAAATGTTATTTTGTGGTCCCTGCCCTCACATAATAATTAATCCTTCCTATCATCTGCCCTACTGACCTACTCATTACTCTTTGAGATGAAAGTCTACCAGCCTATTCATTATCCTTGGAGGCAATAAATGGCCATTGACAACTGATCTATCATTTATTGTTTTGTTATTCACTTATGTCCCCAGATCTTGGCTGTGACTTTTGAAAACATATGCCTATATAATGTGCGTGCCTGTTATGATACATGCAGGCCCTTCTTCATGGTGCAATGCACCTCAACAGCAGCTATGGAAGTCATGGTTCTCCCTGTGAAGCAACCACAGCAGTTTCCCTTAAGGTGGACATACTAACACTTGTTGCTGAATTCCCACTTTCCCTATCCATTTCCTCCAGGGCCTGGATCACTTGGATAAAAAGTCAGAGCTTTATCCCTCTTGGCCATATGACATGGCTAGAAGTCAAACTTTGTCAACCACTTAATTGTGTTTCTGCTTAAACAGTATAATCATCCTGCCGAAGACTGGAACATAAATTATTGAGAAATGCAAAGGATCCTGCACCACAACAGCATGAATGTGACTAAATACAAATTGCAACACAGAGGGTAGCACTTCTCAGTAAAAAGTCACCCCTTTCTCATTGAACTTTAGTGTCATTTTATGATACATGCTCATAGACAGTAGAGAGCAACATTCTGAAGAACTTATGACTTTTCTTTAATGCAAATGTTTAGCCACATACCACACCCCACAGCACAATTAGAAATGATCTTTTTTATTTAATTACTTCAAAGGTGCAAATGCATCTGAATGTTTGTACTGTACTCTGTGTCCCAAAACATCTAAGTGATGAATTTACCTGTCAAAAAGATAAAATAAATGAAAGTAGTGACAGATGCACAACATTAGAAAAAACAATTTATTAGATATGGAATGGGTGTAGTTATGCAATCCATAGTGACAGACATATAAGAAAGGCTTGGCAACTGTGCTATGATGTAATTTACTTAGCATGTATAAGTATTCAATGTGTATTGTCATCCAAGAGGTTGTTGGAAAAAATTATTTTCATTTTACAAATCTGAATGGTTCATAGGTTTATAGGTAGGTACTAGGCTATTGACCCTAGGGCCTATATAAGCCTGGCTTTTGCCACCCAAGAAAATTATTTTCCTGTGCCAATGTAGAGCAGAGCCACAGAAGTGATCCCTGGGGTGAATTTCCTATTTCCCATCCAATCATCAAGATTTTTCTTGAAAAGTACTAATGAGGAGCTTTGTTTGATATAGATAGGTAGTTTATTCCAGAGTATGGGAAGTCTCTGGGACAGGAATCTATCCCTCCGGCATGTTCTGTTTATTGACAAGGTTGCACTATAAGCTTTCTTCAGAGACTGCTAGATTGGGCACTTGTTAGTTATAGTAAACTTTTCAATTTTTACAAAACTCAATTTTTTATAGTCCCCGTATGCACCCTAATATCATCTTCCAATTAAAGAAATTGCCAGGACAGTGATATAGTGGGCTACAGCACTGGCTACAATCCAGATGAGCAGGCTCAAGTAGTGGCCAAGTGGGTGGAGCAGATGGCTCGGGGATGGAGTGGATGCAAAGGAGAACATGTTCACTTCTCTGGAGTCCAAATACTGTGCAGAATCCATAGTGGGGACTGGGCATCAGTGGAGTTTCTTGTTTTTTAAGGAGAGTAGGGATTTTCTGCAGATATTTCTCAAAGAAGTGGGAGACACACCCTCACGAATGAGCTCTTATGATATGATTTATGCAAAACCTTGGGATATATTGGACATGTGCAAAGGAAACAAATGGAATCAAAGCAGAAAACCCCTAATCACCTTGCCCCCTAAAAGGTTCACACTAATCACCTCCCCCCCCATAAAAGGAAAACACATACTGTTAAGGTTCTTCCCTCCAGAAGAATAAACAAACCCTTAAAAGGAGAATATGAACTGTAAAAGCTTTTACCGCTGGGAGAATAAACACACCCCTAAAAGAGAAATATGCAATGTAAGGGTCTTACCTCTGGGAAAATACACATGAGGGGGCCTCCGGGGATGGGTGCCAAAAAATGCTAAACAGGCTACTATTTATGTAAATATGAGAAATGTTTGGAATTATAATAGGAGCATGTGTAGGATAGTATTGATATGTGGTAAACAAAGTAAAAGAACATCTTCAGGAAGAGGCCACTGTAACAGTGCATCATAACATCTGGAATTTACTTAGTTCCGATGTATGTTTCCTTGCTGGACTTTCTTCAAGTACTGTCTGTCTTTCTTTGAGAAATTAACATAGATCTCACACCAGCCAAGGTACTGACATAGGTAGCATGAGGCTCCTTTATGTCACCTGAATTGTTCTTCATTCTTCAGGTTTTTCAAGTGTGCAGTCACATGGCACATGTTCTTGTGGTTGCTAAATTCTAGTAGTAACGAGTACAGCGAATAAACATGTAGATTTTTTTTTTTTTACAAAGCAGGTCTCTGTGGTAAGCATGCAATTATCCTGTTGTCTAAGAAAATGCAGCATGATAACAAAATACAGTAATAATGTCACAATAGCAGTGCAACAGTACTTGTGATAGCTAAAGTTCAGTACTACCCAGGATTAGCATTTCGGTCCAATTGCCTGTCTACCTATTCTGTATCTGTCTAGCCATAACAATTAACAGCAGTACAGCTAATTGTACTGCACATGATCTAAAGCAGTTGATCAATCTGCTGCCTTCCAGATCACAGTGATAATTAGAATAAAGTGTGATCTGATTATACATTTTTTCTGCAGCTGGTCTCCACCATCCTCTTCACTCTACTGTGGGCCCTTTGCCCCACATGACAATCTTTAACTATACCACCTGTATGGTCACTCCAACTTGATGTAAATAGAATAAATAAACCTCTTTATTCAGAGGTTGTACAAACTCAGAGGTAAGGTGAGATCAGGGACATTTCGGCAAAACAACAAACCTGAGGAGTGCAGGGTAATGTTGCCTCTAGAATAAATCATTTAAAGTTGGCTTTTTGTGAAGTTATACTGCAAAAATGTAACTAACTGGTGACATATAGTGGTTGGTAAGTGGAATGCTGTTATGTATAGTTTTCATACAAGAAAGTAGACTCTGTAACATTGTAAATGCTGGTGATGCAGATGAGCTGTATGTGCAAGAAAAAAAAAGACTTGTAATAAGGTAAATAAATATCAAAAATATATTTTTTCATCAGAAATTATAGAAATGTTGCAATGTTACAAAGAAAATAACAGTAATATGTACCATTCCTCAAAAGACAGAATTGCTGTTACTGTGATGTATCTGTGGTGACAAGGCAGATCACACATTCGGTTAAGGTTATGAACTGTAAATTAGCTTCTTCATGTAGTCCAGGGCTTTATTATGTCATCTTCTATAAGCCTACTGTGTGACAGAAGCATAGCTGGTTCAATTTGTGCCCTGGGCTGGTCTATGGACCAACCCTTTAGCACTCATGTCTTAGTTAAAAAAAAATGTAACAAACTGCTTGCTGCAAATGTAGCAAACAAAACAGTTGCTACAGCTTTTATCCTGCCTGAAGAAAGAGTAACAGTGCTCAGGTTTTAGTTAAAAAAACAAAGATTTTTTTCCTTTTAAACAGTAACAGACTGTTTACTACAATTTAACAAGTAGTTGCTACAATATAGAACACACATAGAATGCTTCTGTGGTCAGGTTTAACTGCAAATGCAAGAATGACTTTTAAAAGGTGGTATTACATTGAAGAGCAGTTGGGATCAGATGCTAGCACCCTCCAACAATTTGCTCTTGGGGCTGTTTCCCCTCTTGTCCCACCCTTGCAATGCTACTGCTGTGTGAGTCTAAAAAAGTCATTTTACCAGGCAGTGCTTTTAAGTTTAAATAAATAAATAAATATGTTGTAATAGCAAATATTATACAAAGCTGTACTATCTTCTTGCAGGTGGACCACTGTACCATGTAATGATAACATTTGGGTCGATTCATAAGAGGTATACTAAATTTACTAGCCAATTCCTGAGAGGTAGAGATGTTCCAGAATGTTTACATGAACACAACAGTGTTTTGTACAGGCTAACTAATTGTTTATAAAACTATTGCCAAGAACATTGTGTGAGTGTGCGTTGATGTGTGTGTGTGTGTGTGTGTGTGTGTGTGTGTGTGTGTGTATATATATATATATATATATATATATATATATATATACACACACACACACACACACACACACACACACACACACACATATATATATATATATATATTTACACTTTATAATCCTGAAATATTGAATTTCAGTATCTCGAGACTATAAAGCCAAAAACTCTAAAATCCGAAACCCCCAAAAACGAGAAATTCAAAATTGCAACTTTTCACATACACACTCCACCACACAAACAAGCACACATACAATTTCCTCTCAGCACTAAAACAAACCAACAAAACACCCACAAACAGAACAAACTTAACATATGTGCCTACCCTACATATAAGCAGGGAGCAAGCCCCCTGCATCCTCATGTGGAGGGCTGCCCCCCACACCCCCACTACTTATATATACTAACTCCAAGGTCACACTAAAACTACAAACACACAAAACTCACCACTATACATTCTATGCTCCCCTTGCATAAACACACATAACATATGTACATATACCACCACTCTCAAAACTTACACACTCACAGTCTTACTTACCTACTCTAAACCACTCCTAAAAATTCCAAACACACTCACACACATTAAAATGACTATCCAATACCCTTACAAAAACATCACTTACCTGAATTTCCAACTATATCCACATACCACACCGCGCATCACAAACACAAGCAATCCCATATCATGTATGTTCACCACAACCACAGATTCAACATTTCCGCATTCAGTATTCTGCAGTTTCGACATTTTGGACTCAAGCAACTGAATTTCGATATTTCAGGTGTTCGAGATTCTAAAGTGTAACCATATATATATATTGTATGTGTGTGTGTGGTACACACACACACACACACACACACACACATATATATATATATATATATATATATATATACACATATATACATAGATATATATATATATACATATATATATATAAGAGGTGGTCAACAGGTTTGTGAGATTGACAATCCTTGAGAACGAGAATATTTCCTCTCCCCCGGGGACTGTCTGATCTTGGTGTTAGTATATATAATTAGGTGGTGTTGGGGGCACAGGGGAGCTTGCCCCCTCCCCAAAAGTACTTCTCTTTAGGTTAGTCCATTTAGGGTAATTCCTGGAGCATGCACAGAGCGTGTCTATATTGATGACTTTGATGTTATAACGTAAATCTACTAGGTATTGCTGCACTGTCCATTCAGTCCATTGCCCTACTCTCATATATATCCTCACAGATAAAAAATATCTCATGCTGTGTAGATATTTTTAAGAATTTATATTTTGGCACATCATCAACAAATTATGCATACATTTGGAATCTTCCATATTTAAGTAAAAACTAAAATAAAGGTTTATACAAACACTCTGAAAAAGTCCCTATCCTACTTAAAACATTTTCCTAATTCCAGTCCTCCCTCTATTGTGACCTAAAACAGCAAAAAAAATCTGAAATTTGAACCAGATTTCCCTTTCATTATAATGCCAAAAAAGTAATTTTACACACTTTTTATATAAAAAAAATAATAAAAAGACACTGATCCCCTGCACATCTAAAATATCCACTAAATCCAAACCTACATTAAGAGGGGGGGGGGGTTTATGAAGGTAGTGTGACTTGTACACCTGTGTGTACACATTATAGTACCCATTCATTATTCAGCATCCACCGTAACACAGTGCTTCATGGCACTCTAGCATAAAGAGGTGTAGCATCATGTAGGGCTTTCCCCACAACCATGCTAAATGCTAACAAGGTAGTCCAGGGAAGGGCTACATGTTAATTAGCCATGTGCTCTCTATCCCCCAAAACCTCCTCCAGGAAGACATCTGCAATCCTAGTGATTCAAGAAATTGCTTGGCTGTGTAGATCAGCAAGGCTAGCCCCACCACTTCCTGATAGTGAGCATGGCTTCCTGATAGTGAGCATGGCCAAAAGGTTATGTTAAACTGCCTACCACAACTATGACATGAGAATTAGGGGTGGGGAAATAATTAGACACTAGTAATGCATATTATAAAGTGGCATAAAGGCACCAGCATTGATATGGAGATTGGGGGTGGGGTAAATTCTAGACACACAGAGATTCTACAAATGTGCCATTATTACAGTGACTGGGGGGAGAAAACCACAGGAGGGTAGACAAGTCAGGGGAACCACTACAAGGACTGTGGTGTGTGTGTGTGTGTGTGTGTGTGTGTGTGTGTGTGTGTGTGTGCTTGAATGAATGTGGACTTGTGTGTGTGCGGGGTGAGTGAATGGCTATGGTGAGTAACATCACCATCTAAACTAGAAGCAGTTTACTTTACATCACTGTAGCAACTGTGATTCAGACATGCAGATTTGCCAATAATGAGGTCTTACCTCATCAATGCAAACATGCCTCTGAATCACAAATTACTTTGTCAGAGGAGCAGGGTACATTTTGCTCTAGGACCTTTAATGAATCTCCAGGTTAGTTTAATAAAAAAGTGTTAAATAATAAATAAATACATACATACATAAACGAACTGAAACACAGACCCTATTTTAAATTCACTATACTATTTTAAAAAAGCAAGTTTAAACACTGCACACACACACACACACACACACACACACACACACACACACACACACACACACACACACACACACACACACACACACACACACAAAAACAATCCGATATGCAGTCCTCCCAAAAAGTAATTTTGCCAACCTAAGAAAAGCTCCAATACATTATTTCTTATCAAAATGAAAAAAGTGAAGCAAAAAAGTAAAACAATGCACTAACCACATTTAGACATTCATAAAATGATATCATTGGATAAAACAAAATTATTTTAACTATCTAACAATCTTTTTTTTCTGTTCAGCGTTGCCTGTTAGGAGTCACCACAGTGAAACAACAGACTGCAGAATGATTAGCAGTGGAGTTTTATGGTGTTGAGTTGCCAGCCCAACCTTCCACAGAAGGCACACACACACCTAGGGGGCCAATTTAGTGTGTCCAAACCACCTTGCAATGTCTCTAGGATGTGGGAGAAAACTGGAGCAAACCCTCTTGACCACAGGAAGAACATACTGATGGCACCCTAGCCGAAAATTGAACCAGAGAATCTCTTGCTGGTTGGTAGCAACACTAACCACTACACCACCCTGACTGCTCAGCTAAACCAGCTAACATTAAACTAACTAGTACATAACTACATTCAAATCAGCAAATCTTCTTGTAAATCTTACTAAACAAATAAAATCAATTAAATGAATCAGCTTCCTTTGATAATTTCAAAAACCTTGGGCTGGAATTATTAACAGCTATATGAAGTGTAGCTATCATACCATGCTATTTGGTATTCATTAAATGGCTCTACACAACAAGCAGAACTGCTAAACAAATGGCAAAATATGCTAATAACAACATAAAGAGCTGAAGTACATACACATTAATCAATTCAATATAGTGGAACAATTCAGGAAGCTATAAAGCAAATGTGCACACACAGTGTAGGCTTTTGCCTCAAACACCAAAACTGTTTGGAATACAGCATGATTACATGTAGGAAAAAACATATTAGGGGCTGCTGCTATTTTATGCTGTATGTGGAGCAGGCTTTAAATCGGGGTGTTGTTACTGCTGCTGCCAGACTGCAGGCAAGAAGAACAGAGTTTAGACCCAGTTTGACTTATCATGGACTGCATGACACACAAATTGCTGAGAGATACAGGGTAGACAGGGAAACATTGGATGAGCAATGCAACTTCTTCCACCTCCACCTCAGGCCCCATGGAACTCCTGGAAAATCCATCCCAGTGGATACATATGTGTAGCATTATGTATACTAGCTACTGGTACTTTCTAGAGACTCACAGAGGATATATTAGGGGTGTCAAAGGCATCAGCCTCTGGAATATTGCATCAGTTTTAAATGCAATGCTAGCACATGCAAGGGATCACATCTGTTTCCCATAAACCCCACAGGTGAGAGTAAGAACTATGCAGGTATGGTATGCAGTAGCACTCTTGTAAGAAGTGTTGGGAGCCATATATTGTACATAATTTGAAATAAAAATCCCATCTGAGAAACACTGAAGGATGTATAGCAACAGAAAAGGTTTTGACTCTAAATGCTGCCAGGTTGTCTGTAATGCTCAAGTTTCCATGGGTCACACAAATGACACACCTGCAAGCTGTATTCTGTGTTTACTAAGGGTGACATTCCACAAGGGCATCTAGTAGGGGCACAGGTTATATACTTCATCCTGGCTCAAGACACCTATGAGAAATCCAAAAAAATCCACTGAAAAAGGATTTAATGAGGCCCATGCTCAAACTAGGAATATCATGGAACATGTGCTTGGATTGCTTAAATCAAGAATCCAGTGTCTAGACACATCAGAAGGTACACTTCAGTATGACCCAGGCACCTCTGATGAAATACATGCAGTTTGTGGCATGTTACTCAGTATAATTTTCAGGAAGCAGTGTCAACTAGAACAGCAAGGGGGAGGACAACAGGCAGGGCTAGCAGCAGATATAGATGAGGAGTCTGAGGAAGAAACACCAGCTGCAGATGGTGGTGACAGTTGGAGGCATGCACAGTATGCATGCCTTCATTTGTCAGCACCATCTGCAGATGGAGATGTGCATAGTATGCACTGGCTCTGGCTAAGAGGCAAAGGATAGCAGACACAATCACTACCTAGGTCACAGCCTAAAATCCCATTGTGCATACATACAGGAAAACCGGTGCTTGTCAAACTTTACATCCTTTACTTAACCATGTAATGGCTGTATTCTTATAGCATTAGACAGAAACAGCCTCCAAGGACACGAGTGTTGCCTGCAGTAATGACAAGATAAGTGTGGAACCTGTAAAGAAAAAAATAATTACTGTCATATGGAAATATGTATATGGTCCTAAACAAATCATTTTTCTGAGGTGTACATTTATGTCAGTAATAGCTCCCATATCAGATTTTTGCAATATACAGTTACATATTTAAACCAATACTGTGCATCAAGGATGCCATTTGACCACTGTGTATAAAACATGGAACAGGTCAATTATAACCTCATTTGCACAACTGTACCAAGAAGCACAACTGAAGTAACTATTGCTTCCACCTCTTTATTTACAATACTAACTGAAAAACAATGAGTTTCAGCAATTATATAAGTAAGCATTCTCAAATTAGTAGGAAAAAAGAATAAAAAACTTCATCTGCAATGCATATTAATACATGCAAGCTTTTGAGTAAATACATATTAGCTATCCACTCTGTGCATCAGACATATATGCAACCCTAAGTCACAAAGAAGTGCAAAGTGCAGGATACAGTCATCATCATTATTTGCACAGGGTGTGTGAGAGTATACAACATGTCTATCTATCAGAGTATACAGTGTTCATGGCCAGTAACAACAGGTGGACAGCATTCAAGAGTACTGTTTAGATAGCTTGCATGGGCACAAGTTGGTATTGGTGAGTGAATTTTTTTCACTGTCTCTATGTCTGTATGAATGCAATCAAGCCATGTGCTAGCACAATGTCCTGGCATCTTTGAAACATGTGAGTGTTTCACGGTAGGTAGTCACGTCACAGTTCTCATCTCCAACTACAAGAACCACTACTGCTAAGAGTTACATTGCTACTTCAGAAGCCAGGATGCTACATGAACAGGAGTGATAGTGATGTTTGCTGGACAAGCTCTCCTCATGACTAGATCAAAAACCATGATGCAATGGCCTACCATGTTATTTGTGAACACTGCAATTACTGACAGAGCAATGGAAGTATTGACACTGCAGGAATGGGATCTAGCACAGCCACATCTGCTAACACCAGAAGATGTAACTGCTGTCTGATCACATGTATACCTACTCATCACCAAAAGACATTCTGTCACATACACTCCCCAATCCAGTGTGTCATTCATCTCGTCTAAGGAGTTGCACACATGGTTCAGGGAGTCATGCATGTCAGAATGCACAAAGTTTAGTAGTCAGACTATTTTTTCTAAGACCCTGGTTGAATGTGCCTGTACCTTAATTATGGCCTTAAACATATGATGGTGGCATCTAATGACACATCAGCTCTCAGGAGGAATATGGACAGCCTCCTATGAGCAACTCGACCAACACTCTGGTGTGGCACCTCACCCTCACAATGTCTATGGGTAGAAGCTACCACCTCTGCAACTGAAATAACCATACTACCCTGGTCAGCTATGTTACCCTCAGTCTGTCCTGTCAGGTGTAATTGCAATGAGTTTAGGTAAACAATACAGCCAATTAAGGTTTCAAATAGAGCTAAAAGATAGTTTTACAAAGAGTGTACAAATACCATTTCTCACAATTTTTTGATTATGATTATAACACTAAAGAAAAAAATGATAATCCCCCAGATTCAGTAATCTTCTGTGCTGGACTAGCTTAGTCCTGCATGGAAGCGCCCATGTAGGAGGACGGCAGCGTGCCATGCATATTAATGAAAGTGTGCTGCCCAACCTCCTAGGCTTACATGGAGTATATATGAGTGCAGAGGGCATGTCTGAAAGCAAAGTTCTCAGAATAAACATACCCCTGCAATGTAGAACTGCAGAAAGTGGAAATAAATGAGCGAGAATGCTCATAGTTGTCCACATATCCCACCAACAGTCCCGCATGTGTAGAACAGCAACAGTACATATAAATAAACTGAAGAAAGCCCTTTATTTTTTTTAAAAATCCAGTACAGCTAACCGTAGGTGCATGGGTGTGCCCATCACTTAGCTACGGTTAAAGCATCTTAAAAGGCTGAAGAGGATAAAAAGGAAGATATATGCAAATGAAGCAGCACAGCAACAGTGTAGTGGGGAGAGCATCTGCCTAATGAGCAGGCATTCCCGGTTCGAGTCCCACTGCAGCACAAACCATTTCCATGTGAAATCTGCATATGAATATTATTTTGCTGCATAACCTACTAAATATTTAAATGTAAACTGGAGTACTGCATTAAATGCACACGTGAAGTGTCAGTGTCATAATGAATAAGGCACTAGTAAGCAGGTTTAAGCACAAATTAAGCAGTAGTAAGCATATGTAACCTTAAGCGTGTTTAAGTGTGTTTGTGTGGAGATAAGCATTGCCAACACAGATTAAGCAAAGTAGAAGCTAAGTGTAAGAAACTGTAACCAGAGGTTAGCAATGCTTAGCTCTGCGCAAACCCATGCACACCTGCTTAGAACTGCTTTAAAGTGCCTTAATCACTCTGTACCCAACGGCTCGTGTTCTGCACAGCAACAAAATAAACAGCCTCTACAGGGCTCAAACCCAGGACCCTGTACACTTCAGTCACAGTAGTTAACCACTAAGCCATCATAGCAATATATAAGAGTGAGGTTTCAACAAACAAATCCTCACCATAGGAAAATCAAACTGAACATGTGAAATGAAACTACGTACAGTGTGATGTTGTAGAACCTGCTACATAACATAAATATGTGAATTGGAGTACTGCAGGTGTTATTGTAATAAAGTGTTGAATTGCCCAGGACCCCATACAGTGTACGTACACATGAATCATAGATACCAGACACAGATATAACATGTAACAAATAATAAATCAATGTCAAAATGAAAATATAATGCTAATTAGATATTAAGCAATGCTAAGCATTGCACAGGTCAGCTTACATGGTGTAAGCAATGCGCAGGCCAGCTAACTCAATCTGACCAGTGGTAAGTCCCTTTAAGCAATGCCAGCCTTAGGTAAGCAGGTGTGCCCATAGCTTAGCTTTTTCAAAACTGTCCAATCATGGAAAAGTGTGGGAAATCAGGCATATTTAAACCCCACAGGCGAGAATAAATCTCATAACTGGTTGCAGCTTCCTACTGTAGTTAGAATGGCCAGAGTTGGGAAAGGCACTCGATTTAGAGCACAATGCTTGGGCATTAATGAGTCAAAATGCATAATGTGGCTCCTGGTCGAACACCATGAGCAGAGACTCTTGCAGGGCCATTACCAGGGCTCCCAGTATAAAACAGAATCCTGGGACAGTCTCACCCGTGACCTCACTAGTGCCACAGGTATCCCCCGGACTGGTGAGCAGGTCAGGCATCACCATGCTGACCTGAAGCCGCATAGGGGGAGCTATTGGAACAGTGAATCCAGGAGGCCAGGCAGATGACTGATGCCCCAGTACTGAGTAAGTACCTATTTTACTAAGTATATAATAATTACCTAACTTGTGTATACTATGGATAGGTATGGCTAAATGTCACTGTATTTCTCTGACAGCTGCAGATGAGCGGGCTGTGATCCAGCAAGCCCATGCCACTAGGCTGCAAAGGCTGCATTGCGAGGCAGGTTAGTAATAATCTTGCATGAACTGTCATATCCTGTGAATAAAGGTATAACCCCTGGAGTGCATGTGTACACTCTGATTTAATATGTTGTAGTGTTGCATGCTATAAAGAGTACTGTTGTATTAAGCAGTGTTGCCCACACTGTGGTATGCAGATAAAATGTGTAGGAAGTTCTGTATAACAAGAGGTTAGGCATATTGTAAAACTGAGGGAGACTTAGAGAGAAAACATTGGAAAGCGTTACACTAAGTCCTTGATAGCACAGTGTACTGTGATGTTAACTGTAATATTTTTATCACACACAGCAGGGGTTTGAATCTCAGGAGTAGTAGTAAGTTGTATGCATAATCATACCCCTCAGCTGTACAGAATTTGTGAGAATGTCCAGATAGAAAGCTGTATGCATAATTAGACCCAACAACTGTACAGATTTTGCTAGAATGTTCATGTTAGAGAAATATGTATTAATGTGTGTATTAGCAATATGCTTAGTGCATTTAGAACTTGAAAAGAGTTAATACATTTATTCTATTTCATACTGCATAAATCTGTACAAACTGCAGTTGCTTTTTGACCTTGTACTGTCAGCTAGATCTTGCTTGTGCCTTGGAAATTTACTGAGAAGCAGATGATTTCTGCTTGCGTTAGGAAAATAATGAATAGAACAATACTGTTTATATGAAACTCAGACAAGAAGTTCCGCTGTGCTATGAGAACATACACAGCTGTAGAAATAACAGATAATTAGGACAAAGCCTGCTTGAAAATATGAACTGCAATCAGCATTTGCTTGTATCTGTATTAGAAAAGTACCTTGAAAAGTAACAGTGTACAATAGATGCTTGTAAATGAAATACTGGTCACCAAGGCCAAGTTGTTTTTCTGAAAAGTTTCTCACAAATCTAGTCATGTCAGCAGAAAATCTGAAGTAACACCTGCTGTAGTACAATGCTTAAAGTTGTGTTTGATTACGTCAGCTTAGAAGGCCATGTCTTGTAAAACTGTATAAGAATGAACATACTTCCTGTTAGTAGTTAGACAAATCCTTGTTTTGCATGCATTTGTCTCCTTGCTGCAAGTAAATTAAAGTGCCTTAACTGAACCTTACGTGTATTGGTCTTTGAAGTTTTTTCCTTTGACAGTTCAGATGGTAAGCTGTAAGCATACTCATAGCCATCAACTGTACAGACTGCATCAGAATGTTCAAATAGTAAGCTGTATGCATGTTCATACCCCTCAACTGTTCTGATCTACCCAGCATGTGCAGTTAAATGGCCCAAATGTTCTGCCTGGTACCCTGTTCCCCTGAGAAATTAGTGTGATGATCCAAGAAATGTAGGCAGTCTATATGATGACATATAACCAATAGTCAAACCTGTAGATAGACAGAGAATATATATAAAAACAAACCTGTCATTGTAGCATCACACCCAAGGTGTATGAGAGCAATTCGCATAATATGTCGCATTAACACCTGCATCCTGTCAAGCCTCAACCAGAGTGAGTGCAATAACGGATTGAGGGGTATGTGTATAACATCAACATGGAATCTGGGAGTATGTGTAGAAATTGTCAGGTACTGTTAACAAAGATATTTTCAACAGCTATAAGAGGTAAAAGGTGTAGCCTATACGTTAGACACAGTCCATGTATATACTAATCTACAAACATACCATTGTACAAAGAAAAGCCAATGGGTAATGTAATAATACATGTAAGGGGCAGATCACTGCAGTGACTAAGAAAGTTGTGAAACCTACAGGAATATATCAGTTGTTAATTGAACTCTCTCTCTTGCCCTCATCATATGTGCAACACTAACCCAATTATAGACCTCAATGGGTATGTTTACTCTCCAAACTTATGTTGGGGCATATGTCCTATAGGTTCATAAATATCCACATTTGGTTCTATGCATGTGCCATGTTAAAATACAACCATATTGGTGGCCTGTTGCCGTCAATGAAACCTGCATGCTGCTGTAATGGCCACTGCTGTTCCATATATGCATGGGATTCGGCTCGCTATGCAACTGGTTTAAATTTGGTGTCTTGGGTTAATGGGTATACCTATGTATGCTGTTATAACTAAACCTAAATGCTATTACTAACCCATATCTGTCTTTAAACTGCAACACCACAGCTTGTATGGGAAGGCTGGTCCCAGCAGACCCACCTATCCCACCTCATCTGGCCATGGAACTGGGCACCAGCACATCTGGGGCCAAGCCTGGGATGTCCTCCTCCATAGGCTCTGCACCACCTTCGGGTGGAACCACCGCAGGGGATGGGGCATGGCCCCCTGGGAGCAGGAATGGAGAGGAACCTGTCACCCATCATCAGGTCAAGGCTGTGGTGTGTAAGGAGATCGACAGGGCATTCTAAGATCAGCTACGCCAGATTAGAGGCCGAGTGGTGCAATTAGAGGGTGATCCTGCCCCTCCTACCCAGCCTCCAGCACAGCCATCTTCGGGGCCATGAAGGTGCAGTGGTGACTTCTCCATGGGTGGGCACCTCAGTCCCACTGTTTCCATTTGGGGGCTCATGGGCTTGTGACTTCCAAACACCCCTCCCCGTCCAAGGTGTCTACCCCCCCACATGTGTCATATACCACCCCAGTATGCATCTTGCTTGTCTTGTCTGTTAACCTACCCAAACTACATCCCCAAATATACCTACTACCCCTCCCAAACATCCCACTCTCACCTGAAAAAAAAGGCAATCTAGTCCCACAAAAAATCCCGCCACATACATAGCTGTCCATTTCACACATGTGTCCACTGGACACATGTAAACTGGTCTAATTGGCATCGCAATGAATTATTGTTGTCCTCACCCACTCCTAGTGGTTTGAGTGTCTGAATCTGCCTCCAAATTCAGTACATATGCACAGCCGTTGCTGTAGAAGAAATGGGCAGCTATGGACCTTCCCTACATCCTTCCTGTACATCCCTGGCTATTTCCTTACTGTCTTTCCCGCTTTGTGCCCCTTTGTTCACCACTTTCCTATCAACCCCTTTTTCTTTTCTTTTAAAGAATTTAGCATGGGGCTAAGCAGGGGTAAGCACTTTTAAGCAGCAGTAAGAAGGTTTTAGCCTGTTTGCACGGGGATAAACAATGCCTACATAGGTTAAGCAATTCAGGAGCTAACTGAGTATAAGAAACAGGAACCAGAAGTTATGAGTGCTTACCATTGCGCAAACCCATGCAAACCCGCTTACAGCTGCTTAAAAGTGGCTTAAACACTCTGTATCCAATGGCCCTTGTTCTGCCTAGCAACAAAATAAACAGCCTCTGCTAGGCTCAAGCCCAAGACCCTGCATACTATAGTCAAAGTGATTTTCTCACTAACCATATCAGATATACATAACCCTGATGTATTCAAAACATATCAACCAGCCCAGTCATTCAACAGTACAGAGAATGTATTCCAACATGTAGATGTATGTGTGTGAGTAAATATATTATTGTCTAAACAGATACAACATATTGATATATGTATATATATATATATATATATATATATATATATATATATATATATATGTGTGTGTGTATCTGTAGAAATATATACATATATAAACATATATGAACATATATACATGCAAATGCCTAGAGCTATAGATATATATGTCTACATCTACATGTCTAAATATATATACGACAGGTTATATATATGTAAGCAGATATATATACATATATATATATATATATATATATATATATATATATATATATATATATATATATATGTATATATATATAGGTCTATACTGACATACATCTGTAGATAATGGGCAAATAACAAAAACATATAAGTTCACATGCAACGTTAATGGGGTTGAGAGGCCCTAAATAATATACGTCTTGTACGAATAGGTATATCCCCACAGCCAAACTCACCCCCCTTGCAATACTCTGCCAAGTGTTGCAGATCCCATAACCAGAATCAGACACGACATGGCCATCCCTAGGATACATATACACAGACACATATATGCAGGTACAGTTATACATATATATCTATAAATATATATAGATAGATATATATGTAACTACACATGCACACACAGAGATATGTACAGTAAGATACATATGTAGTATATGCAGAGAATATGGAGCAGCCAGTATTCCTACAGTTACCACCTTCCCAACTGGAGACTGTATGAGACACCCATACAAATGGCATTCATTGCCTGCAACATTTACCCACAGAGATATCAAAGGATATAACACCACACACAGGTGTGCATAACTGGGAAAGCTTTATGTGTGTGCTATGACAGTTCTATATGCCATATCATATAGCTGTTTAGACACTGACATCCATATGAACAGAGTAATGCAACTGTGAAACAGTTATAGTAATACAGTAGTCTGGAAAGTTTGACATATGTTGTTGCCCAGGCCGAGGCCGTCAAGTAGTACAATAGTAAAAGACTGGGCCACAGCATACCAAACAATCGACCGTACATAATACAGATGTATAGTTCAGCAGCCTCTATGTACACTCTGTACGCAATCCCTAGGGAGTAAAGACTCCAGTTGACACAATGGGATGTATCTGGTACATAACAAGGCATAACTGACACCATCACAATTACAATGACAAACAGAACATTCTCTATGGCAGGAGGCAGTAGGCAGTAGGCCTGCATTTACCCAAGGTGGATTGTTTGGTAATCTACATTCATATACCTTAAGGCATCTTACCCCTGATACCCACACATGTTTTAACAGCCTAGGTTAGTTATGGTGCACCCCCCCAGACTCAATAATGCTGGCCCATATACCACTGTTCCATAGACTGGCCTCTGGAGTGCATTCATGCACACATGTATTGTGTAGGTGAAGTCCACACATATATGGACCCAACACCCCAGTATGTGTGGGGGACATAACAGTAGTGGAGTGATGGCAGGAATAACAGCATGACATACACACAGCCAACTACATAACAACCCTTGACAGCATGTCATATGTGCAAAGCCTGGTATGTAGATGGAGGACAGAGGCTGGAACACAGGCACATATGTGTAAAACTGTTGTCATACGTTAAGCAAGATATGTATATGTATATATAGCTATATGGATATATGTATAATTATATATGCATTTATGTTCACCCTATGTCCTGAACATGGAGTGGAGCCCTACCTCAGCCTCAATAATCCCAACCTCTCAGTGCAATGGGATGTCAGTTATGTATTGCAGGTATATTTGTAGACTATTGGTACTGTAATAGGGATTTTCTTCACAGAAATGGTGTTTGTGGGAGACCACATCTGCTGTTAACATGTGGGCCATTGGCTACTGACAGACATCCTAAGGACATCATAGTACATTACCACTGCTAGCACAGTAATGCCCCTGTGGATTACAGCTGAGATAAGGCCAATATATGTGGACAGTCTGGCACACTCTGGTCAGTCCAGGGGTATACACATAACCCCTTCATGCAGGACATGTGGACCAAGCCTGACAGTGTGGATGTTAACAGCCATGTAGATGGGTATATCACATAAATACTGGTATACATTTGCCCCCATAGGTTATACATTCATACACCCCTGTCTGTCCTGACACACAATAACCACTGGTACAGAGGTGCCATGGCCACATACTAGCCACTAGTTAGTGACAGACATCTGTACAGCATCCCGCTGCTTTGTCTGACATACATGACTGTTATGGTGGCCCAGCAGCAGTACATCTGGCAAGTATCTGAATATGACATCTCACTGGGTAAGTACAGTAAGCTGCTAGGCATATAACATAGCACAGTGCAGGCTACTGGCAGAATGACTCAAAACTGGCCTACATCTCCTATGTGAAAATACACATGTACCTGCATAGATAGCAGGCTCTACAGGCATGCCACATCACAGAGTAACAGACACCTGTGTGAAAGAGCATAACCAAAGCAATGTGAACACAGCCACAGTCACATAGGGTAAGCTAGTGCAATATTACAGTATATGGACTATCTGATCAACACCATCCTCATATGTGCCACTCACACAAAAACCCTACATATACTGGGCCACTACACAGTGTGGTTCGATGCCTGTCTGTGGTATGGGACATGTGTGTGCATGCCCCTACAAACATGTAAGCTGATAGGGTGACATACAGTGGAGCAGCATGTAACATCAGATAGAACAGGACCAAGAAAAATGACATATACCATAGTCTCTACACAGGCCAAGGTACATATTCACTATACACAACTCTACAATATATAACATGTGTAGCAGTGTGATATCTCACTGGCTTGTTATCAGATATGCTGTCAATTAATATGGTGTACAAAACATATGCATCCCCTACTGCATGACATATGTACAAAGGTTGACAGAGTTGTGGCTGGAGGCACAAACACAGGGCCAATATTGACATATTGCTGTGATAACCTCATACATTTACTGTTGTAACAGGGTTTGTTGCAACACATGTCCTATGAGGGGTATGAAGTAAATAACTCTCCCAGCTGTCACCATCTACTGACTGCAGTCCTCACACTACCTTCTGCAGTTGACAAATAGGTGCTCTGTGGATAACACAAGGAACACAAGGCACCACACACTGCACAGTCTGCAGATGACCCTACAGATGGGGATTCCTCATAAACATAGCATTGACATGACAAGTATTGAAACATGTAGGACAGCCATATCCACACACACCCTATTAAACCAACATTACCCCAACTGCAGTATAGCAGCACTTACAGTCTGTAGTCAAGACAGGCACATCCCCCTCCTGTGTGTTGGCCTGTTTCCACAGTGTATGCTGTCAGAGGTAAGTCCCCAATCCATCTGTGATGCTGTTTGCCAAACAACAGATCTAGTTCCTGCTTACAGTGAATGCAAAGACCCAACACCAACATGATGTTCCTAGATATTGGAGTGTGTTGCCATGCAATTGGCTATGGGAATGTAACCACAGCTGTTCCACAGGCAATCAGCTAGAGGAGGGCTTCAATTCGTGCAGAGGCCATCAGCTGATCATGAGCATCACTGTCAATACACATGCTGCTGCCTAAGCAAAGCAGGTGTAAGTCTCCACATCCACCAGAGAGGGACTGAGAGAGGCAGACAGAGGCAAAGATAAGTCAGGGAGGGTTGGGAGAGTAAAACGTAAGCATGTTTGTGTCACACATCTATCAGGCCAGGGTATCAAACCCCTGACAGATTACGTACTGCTATCACATGTCTAAGCAGTCATTGGATGCATGACATATATTACATGTTGAGGAGTCCTCCAAATGTATATGTGATGGTGAGTGACATCTGCAACAGTGATATGGTTGCTACATGGTAGGCCTAGTACATTTGCCTGTCCTCATGAACAGGTGCCAGTGTCAACATAGCCACACACTTACAGGGATGCACACACATTGACACACTTGGCAGGGCCAGGGATACAACTCATCACTAATTAGATTGCCACAACACAGTACTGTGCAGCATCACATGCACCACAGGGGTTATACAGAGGCGATATAGGCAAAGGGTATGTGGAGGTGTCTGACATCAGACAGCATGCTTCAGTATGCCAATGGGGGTTGTAGTGAGTGTGAATGTGGTCATAAGCAACATACAACACACACACAGACACAGGGTGCCAGTACCGACATGCATGGGTGCATTGCTTCATGGGTGTGCAGTGGTCGACTGTGCCAGATGAATATACAAGGCTAGGCGATGGGTATAACTTGGCATCAGACGACATGACAATGGTCTGCAGTGTGGCTCAGGTGTGTAGTGCCTGGTTTCTCCACACAGCTGGGTATAGTATTCACCATCCAGTCACCTGGGAAACTATTGCATGTGGGCAATGCTGTGCATTGCTTGCCATGTATGTGTTCCTTACTCCATGACATGGACTGTGTCTAGGATGTGCACACCTCCCACATGCATGTACAGTGACATGTGGAACTGTACCTGGGAGGTCTGGCCCATATTATGTGCACAGATTTTTATCATCACATGTGCCACTCCTGACTTCTTGTTGCAGAGCGTGCTCATGGACAGTCCTTTGTGGATCACATTTGATGGCATCACAGATGTTGTAGGCATCCATTGGGGATCATAGTGAAGGTGAACTGTCTTCCATAATGTGCCTGTTGTACTGATGGACAGGGTGCCATGCCCTCTGTAGCCAACTGCAATCACACCATGCTTACTATCTGTGAACAGTATGCAGGGTACTACCAACATAGCAGCAGTTGTCTAGGCAAGTGCTTTGTATATGAGACACAGGTTCATAGTGTACTCTGTGTAATAGTAGGGTTGATTACTTTGTTCACCAGGCCTTGTATCACATGTAGGGGTGTGGATTGGCACCCCAGAATCTCAGCTGATTGACATCTGTCATCCTTGTAAGGTGGACATTGTGACATATAATATGGCCACTATATGGGAAAATTACAAAACTAGCTCCTCAATGGGTCCAGGTGTTACACAGTTGCAGCCACCTCCACACAGGTTACGAATTGCAAACACACACAGTTGTCATGGCTGGGATTAGAGCTCCTACCTAACTAGTTCATCATACTACAGCATTACACAGTTATAGCACACACCACAGAGATTACTGGGATACTCCTTCACCAAAGGTGTATTTCACAATGAATGACATCAGCAGGCTTGCCAAAGAAAGGCAATGAAAGGTGCCCTGACTATCCTCAAAAGCATTGGGCCCTACACATACTTGCCATGAATGGAATTAGAACACCTACCTAACTACTGCAGCACATTAGAGCATTACACAGTTACAGAACACGCCACGGAGATTACTGGGACACATCTTCACCAAAGGTGTATTTCACAGTGAATGACATCAGCAGGCTTGTCAAAGAAAGGCAATGAAAGGTGTACTGACTAGAAGGCAACCAGGGGCAATAGTGTACAGTGATGGACATTTGCACATCATATGTTTTTGCAAAATGGGAGTGTGCTGTGGGGAACAGGCCTCATGAAAGGGGAGCTGTCTGTCACTGTCTGTCACTCTTTTCACACATCTATTATGTGTATGTCTGAGCTGTTATAGTGTGCTGTCCTTGCATATATGTGCATATTCTCATCCGTTGAATGTGCAGAGCATGACTGGGGTGTAATGTGGAGTGTTTGCACAGACATCTGTGACTGACTGCTGTGTATAGTCCACAGTTGTTTCCAGACATGGGCTTCATTTCTCTAAGTGTATGAACATGCCCAGTATGACCCTTCTGAAATTTGTTTTCTGACATGGCCTACGCTTCTCTAAGTGTGTGAACATGCCCAGTATGAGTGTCTTTATTGCATGCATGACTCAATTCCAGGTAGGTTGTACTCCAGTGCAGGTATTTGTGCTCTACACCTACAGCTAGTAACCTGCTTCTGCAGGATATCTGTAGATTGGTTGACAATGTGGGTCGACACTGGGCAAAGGGTAGTAAGATTGTTGCTAATTGTGTCTGTGGTGCTTCTGCTACATGGTTTTGGTATTGGCAGGGATAATCAGTAATATGTGGTCTTTTACTCTCCGATGTTTTAAGTCATCAACTACTGACAGGTATACATCTTTGCTGGCAGTAGGTTCCTGGGGATTACAAGTTGAATGCAGCTTTGTCCAGTATTGTGGTGTGCAACCTACATATTCTTGCATACTCATGTCATTCTGGCGTGGAAACTGCAGACACTTGCTGATGGGTCTGTGCATATGGGCCAGCACCTTGGTGCTGTTGTGGCTGTGGGTTCCATGCCTGTACAATTATCACCATGACAGGATGGCCATATCATGCTGTGGCCATACCTCACAGGTATTCAGACTCATTGAGGTTATCCAGAGGCAGGGCTCATTATCCTGTTCATTAATCATTCACAATTTCATTTGCAAGCAGGTTTGTGGCCACCCATCCCAGTGCTTGCAGCCATAATAAATATGTGCACACATCAGGGTTTCACCCTTCACACACTCCATGGTGGTGATGCTACCCCCCTCTGTTAATCTTTCCTCTTCCTACCATTATGCACACAATATCTGATAGGTATGCCTATAATTGCCACTCCATCCCAACAGTATGTACAGGCTGGTCCACAGTTCATGCATTGGAACATGGTGGACATACTACTGGGTTTATCAGCATGTCTTTGCATTTGTGTTCTGTTGACTGTGTTTTGTCATTATGTGGGAGTCCATGGGGTAAAATACAGTGGCGGTACAGGCGTGACACAGACCTGTGACAGAGGACAGTGGGGCATTGGGTACTGATACAGGCTATCTGTAGCAGGCCAGTGCATTTTGTCAGTTGTACAGACCCAGGCAGTAAGGCAATGTATTCCCCTGGGGTGACATGATAGGTGTGCAAGGTGGTAATGGCAATTGTTTCTGTCCTTATCAATCCATTGGTGTGGAAGCTGACAGGGTGCATCTTACAGCTATGGACACACCTGAGTGGGACACCTCTTCAGCATGCTGCATTCTGTTATTATTTGCATAGTAATGTGGGGATCATATTGTACTCTATTGTACACTATATACAAAGGTTTTGTCATTATCTTCGGCATCAAATATGATGTCATTTTAACATGATATTTGTGATCATGATATAGTGTAGGTCACAAACAATGATTATGCATTTAGGAAATGAATTGATATTGATCTGTTTTATATATCTTGATTTCCTTGTTCTTGAGTTGTAGTCTAGCAGTGATTTGGCTGTCTTAATTTTAATTATGACTACTTTACTTTATTCTAAGGGAGACCACCTCTTAGAGATAGTTTTTTCTGTGTAAGTAAGATGAGTTGCTTTATGTCTTATATAATCAATTTTTAGAGGCACGCAATGTCTTCATTGTGTGCTTGTTAATCATATAACATAAAGAAGCTATTTGCTTACTATAGCCTCGTATGGCGGCACGTAGTGCGATCACTGTGTGTCAGCCAGTATACATTAAAACGAAGCTATTTTACACTTTGCGCTTTGCTTTGTTATGTTGCGCTTATATGACAATGTACTTTTACTAAAGTAATATTTAGATAGATTTCTGTGTAATTAAGATGCGTTGCTTTATGTTTTATATAATCAATTTTTAGATGCACGCAATGTTATTATTGTGTGCTTACTAATTACATAACAGAAAGAAGCTATTTGCTTATTATAACCTCGTATCGTGGCACGTAGTGTGATTACTGTGTATCAACCAATATATATAAGAACAAAGCTATTTTGCATTTTGACTTGTTCTGTTGCTCTTATATTACAATGTATTTCACAAAAGCAACATCTTGGCTTCACTACTTGCCATATATGGGCAGCATTTCCTCACTAATGGTGTATAGATGATTTGTTCATTAATTCTAAATTACTCAATTATATCTATGCAAAACTAAGAAATGATAACAAGCTTAGTGTGAGTTTTCTAAATATGGGCATAGTTTCCTGTAAATATATATACGAAAATATATTGTTACCAAGATGGTTATGTTGTTAATATTTGATGACAGCCTGCTCTTGAAGCTTATTTAATCACGAAGCTATATTTATATACTAACACTACCATGTTTTAGAAATTTTAATTGTGTTTCTTTTTCAAGTGGCTTTCAGGTTATTGGTTATAACCTAGCCTGATCGTTCGCTATGTTGCTGCTGAATTTTTACTAATTATGTAATTAGGTATTTAATCAATATACTGCTTGATCTAATTGTATAATTGGAAGTTAATGTTTTAGTATAAAAGTACCCATTTAGTTTCTGTAATTTGTAACCTGAGGAAGCGCAATTTACATTGCGTGAAAGCGCTTGTTTTTGTTCTACAAATAAATTTATTTTATTTCATTTTACTTCGTGGTGGTTTCTGCATTTTTCCAGTTTTTACTCATTCACAGCAGCAAGGAGGTGGCCTGTGTGTTACCTGAGGCTGATGTTGGGCCAGACTGGCTGCATGTGTGCTAGGGTAGCTACTTGCAACTGCCTCACAGGTATACATGGCCCTTTCCCCTGCTGGTGGCTAGTGGGTGGACATCAGCAGCTTCTACATACATCATACCTCTGCCTTTTGTGGTCTGCCAGTGTTTGCCCACAGTACATCTTAGTTTCCCATAATACACAACCAACTGATGTGCTATGAACCTGTATGTACAAATGGAGGGTGTCTCCATTTCACTGTGAAATTGTAAACAGTCTTTTTCTACGGTACTTCCACCTGTGTACTGTGTGTATGTCTGGGTCAACACTCATGCCATGTCCATCTTCCAGATGGTGATAGTTATGACATCTATACAAATCATATGGACTACTGCTGCAACATGTCTTGCTGGGATACCAGTCAGTTTGGCACTGCAGTTGCATGGACTTGGTCCGGTCATCAGCAGTACTGACCACTGGACACCAGGACACACCATCCATGGTTATTTGCTGAACAATTTCACACAGCATACCACTCAGAACTACCTAACACACAGATCTCTGCCTATTGTAGACATGCGACTATCCATCTTGCTGATTTGACCAGCTCAGGTATTCGCTGCTCACTGTTATTACTCCCACACATGGCTGGTAATACATTTCTACATAGAGTTGGTGGGGGCACAAATCACAACTGTGAACATTTCCTACAACCACCTGATATGTCAGGTACTCTGTTAGCTTCCACACAACAACCTGACACTCAGAGCTGTGCATATTGTACACATGAAACAATCCATTCTTCTACTTTGGCAAGCACAGGTACTCTGTGCTCACTGTTATTACTCCTACACATCGACGCTAACACATTTCTACATAGGGTTTGGGGGGGGGCACACTTGCCAACTGTGGACATTTGCTTTGACAGCACTGGTATTTCTGGTAGTCTGTTGGCTTCCTTTTAATATCTGTATTCTGACCTATCCTGCAGGCTACAGGCATATCAGTGTAGTACAGTTTTATAGGTTTTATTGACCTACATTGCCATTTCAGACTTCCTACCCTTCATGAATGTCATCCCGTTTCCTGACCTGTTATACTCTGTGTAGGTCTAGAGGGGGGTTGATCTCCATTGCCATACCTTAAGGACCTTAGCACAGCCTTTCCTTGTGTTCATCTACACCTGTCCTGCTGGCTGGTGGGACTGTTGTTGGGTATGTGAACCTCCATGACATGCATGTGTGTGCCCTATGGACACATACTTGGGCCAACACATGTCCTGCAGTGGGTTTTTTCACTTTGTCTGTTACTGCCTACTTTGTTGACACCAGTATTTGTTATAGTTTCATGGTGCCCATATAGCTGTCCACTATCTGCTGCCATCCCATTCAGCCACCCAATTCCTTTCCTTGCATGTTCACATCCATATCATTGATACAGCTAGCAGACCATAATACTGCATTCAGTGATTGATAGGAAGGGTGACTTACCTTGAGGCTGTGCCAGTATTGAGGATGGTGCTGGAGGGCTGACTATGTCAGATGCACATAGTACACTCCCTATACATGGTACAGCACAGGTAGTGTCATTTTTGGCATCCCTTTTATTGTATGTGCGAGTCATAGACAATTTCCATTCCCTGGGTTCCTACTATGTCAGTGTATGTGCAATGCATTGCCTCTTTGACAAAGCCAGGGCATACTGTGCACACCTCCATCTGCCTACAGGTGCAGGGTCAGGTTGTTCCTCCTCTGAGTCACTCTATTTATGTGCTGGCCTTGGCAATGGTGGGGGGCTGTGTGGCCCTGCCCCATGCTGTTTCTGCTGCAGCTGCTTCTGCAGGATCATGTTGTGTAGCACAGCACATACCATAAAAAACTGGGTACATGTAGCTGGAGGGTACTGCAAGGCTCCACCAGGTGTGTCCAGGTACTGGAAATATCTCTTGAGCATCCCGAACACACAATCTATTATGATTCTTGTTTGTGCACGTGCCTCATTATGGAGCTTTTGTTCCGGTGTGTGTGCATTTCTAATGGGTGTCATCAGCCAAGGCCCCAGTGTGTAACCAGCATACCCCACTAGGTGGCTGTATGGGATGCCCCCACTGGCAAATCTCTGGTACAGCTGCATCATATGCCAGATGTGGGAATTGTGATACATGGCTTCCAGCAATGCATTCATTATAATGCCCTGAGCATCGTACATGACCTGGCAGTTGATGTATGGGAAGCCCTTGCGGTTTATGTAGACCCTGCCCTGCTCATGGGGTGGTGCTTTTATCTGTATGTGCATGCAGTCTATAGCACCTACTACTTCGGGGTATTCTGCTATTTGTTGGAAGAGATGCATATTGCTGGCCAATGCCTCACGGGTGTTAAGGAAATAGATGTGCTCACAGGCATGTGCTGACATGGCATCCAGGAACTGGTGGAATATCCTGGATGCTGATGCCTGTGAGATCCCCATGATATCCCCAGTTGGTCTTTGGAAGGTACCTGTGGTAGTATTCTTAAGCCTACACATACCTTTGTTTCCACTGGGATTGGTTTCCCTCTGTTGGTCCTGTGTCTGAGATGTGGCTGGCACAGCTCAACGATATGCTGTAGGAGGTCCCTGTCCACCCTATAGTGCTCCACTATCTCCAGCTCATTTAGCCTCTGGTACATTTCCCTGAGTCTGTACACTCCTCCTCCTCCTCACTGTGGGTTGGTTGTCAGTATTCACATCCTCACCACCCTCAGCCTCTTGCACATGCTGGTTTATGATAGCAAAAGCAGCCCCTAACATTTTTTCTCTTGCTTTTGTTTTGTAAAATTTCCCCGTTCGTATACACCAGTGGTGCAGAGTTTTTGGGAAAAACAAGAGGGAAAGGTGTTTGCATAGTTTATAGTGGTGTGTTGAGCTGGGCTGGGCTACTGACTGTGTAATTGGCTGGTTCTGATACATTTTACCTGCCAGCTATGCTAGTTCACCTTGATTACCTTCCTACTGCTCTTTCCCTTCTTATTGCCTTCCTATTTAAGCCCCTAGGTGTGCCGCACACAGAGTGCTCAGATGTCACCAGAGCTGCTATTTCTGGGCTTAACCTTTTATTCCTTTGTTTAAAACCCGGTGCGCACCGCTCACACCCACTTACACTTTGTAAAGAGTGCTAGGAAAGTTTAAACTCACCCCCCAGCTTAGCTGTGCTAAGCTAGGAGCATACCTGAGTCACAGGGCTCCAGTCCACTTACAAGTATGCCTGACACACACCCACATGCTGTCACCTACCTCCTAGGCTTGCACCCAGCTATTCATACTCTTACACTGTTTGGACCTGTCTCACATGCTGGGGAAAACTGGGATTCACTATCCTTCCTCTCATTTGCATAGGATTGCCTGCTAATACATAGTTACATGTCTCACACCGAGCCTCCCCCCTTAGCAATCACTACTCACTGGCCAGGTTGTCTTCTGCCTGCCATTGACTTGCATGTCAGAAAACTGATTTTAGTTAGAATGCTTATTTTATTAATTTCCCCCAATCCTGTTTGTGCGCCGCTGCCCTATGCTTAAACAGCCGAGATCGGCTAAAAAAAAAAATAAAAGTTGATTTTTTTTTTGTTTACAATGCCAATGGCCTTATACTTGGTCATTGGCATGCTTCCTCAATGATATGCAGCCTTTACTTGGAGCTGTCATAGCTCCATTTCGGATTTTGCAGAAATGTACTCAGTTACTAACCGAGTACATTTCTGCAGATAGCACTAGTCTTGCATGGACTGTTGCAAGCTTCCTGGATTGCAAAAATTACCTCATTTGCATGGATTTCACCTGCAAATAGGGTGATTTGCATACCAGGGCTTAGTCCGTGCAAGAATAGTGCAGGACTGCTCGTGCACACCCCTGCAGGCTGCTCCTGGATCACACGGCAGACATATTGCCTGTGTGGGCTCCTGCACCACTCTTGCACTCAGTGCAAGCTTTTGTGAATCCGGGGAATGTCAAACATGTTTCTTACAAGCCATGCATCAGTAATGCTTGCATACATAAAACTTTTCTATTTAGTGTATATTATTAATGTTTCACATATAACTTCAAGCTAATGTGTATCCAGTTTCTTAAACATGACAATGATGATATTCAGCTTGGCACTGCTGCTCTCAAAGAAAGATAAAAAAAAATCAGATTTTAGGTTGCCCAGAGTAAGCATTTCTGTTTTAACTTTCTCAACAGGTTATCTTGATTTTGGAATGATATTGACTCAACGAATTCAGTAATTTAATGTATGTCTACACAACAGTGTTTGCACTTGCAACTTATTTCTCACGTAATCCATCACTGGTGTTCTGCAGTGCACTGTCCTGTGCATGACTCATCATGACAAAAGTACACTCTCTTTCCATAAAAGTCAGACCCCTTCTGTGGATCTTTCAACTAATATAGTACTCTCTATATTATGTAACTACAAAGGTCAGAGATTCAATGTTCAGCATGGGGAACGTGTGTGTACAATGATTGTTGATGTATCTTCTTCTCCTGAGAAGAATTCCTTTAACTCTTCACACAGCTTCCTTATCCCTCTTTTACTGAACCATCCTTTCTGAAAGACAACAGTGAGGCCATCATGACAACACATTCTCACCTTCATAATCAGACTTATCTTGTGGTGCTTGCAACTACTGCAGTGCTCTCTAGATTGTGTAACTGAGACAGGTAGGAGGATCATTGCACAACATGAAAAACTTGTATGAGTGTGTGCAACACTTAGTGCTGTATCTACATCCAATGAGAAGAACACATTTAACTCTTCATACAACCCTCTTATCCCACTTTTTACTGAAAATATTTTCTGAAACTCAATAATGAGGTCATACAAGAATTTTTGCACACATCACAGATTTGCCTGTTCTAAACCTGACTAATCATTTTCCCTTGTCTTAGGAGTCCACCATGTATCTAGAATAGTTCTTCCCCTTATCACCTATAATCCCTACTCTTTCTTTTTGTGTAATAACTCTCACTTAATAAAACCCTTAACTGACCTACCTAATCCTTTTTTAATCTCTTAATCACATCTCTCTCTCTCTCTCTCACTCATTTTTCCTTTGCACTTTCAACATTAACGCCAAACTGTTTCTGCACCTAGGACAAGTATATTTTTCACTATTAATTACTACTTTATTCTAGACTTCCAGAGTATAAACATTTTTGGAATGTTGTAACTACTGATGGCTAAATATGTGTATTGAAAATTGTAATACTTCTGATATAAAATGTGCAACTTCTGAATGTATCAATATGTAAATAATATGCTACTTCCAATTGTATCATACTTTCATAGTTTCATAGTATAGTACTTGGCTATCTGCCCTGGGGCATTTTTAAGCCTAGCCATAGTGATGTGGCTTTTGCCACCCCATGAAATGGTACAACAATGTACAGAATAAATCTAGAATACTGTGCCTCTGTCTAGTAGTGACACAGTGAAGGTCCCCTTATATAATAGAATTAGTTTACTGTGCCCCTGTCTAGCAGTGACACAGATGTAACCCCTGGGGTAAACTTACGATCTCCCATCCACTCATCAAGATTTCTCTTGAAGAGAGTCAGTGAGGGGCTCTGCCTAATACGAACTGGGATCCTGTTCCAAAGCATGGGAAGCCTCGGGGTTATGAATCTATCCCTCCAGCATGTCCTATTCATACTTGTGCCGAGGTTTAAGTCTTTAGCTCTTGTGGTACTGATGGATTTGGATTTTTTGAGGTGGAGCATGTCCATCAGATCCTGATTGGACATGGCCTTGTACGTCAGGCAGAGATCACCTCTGAGCAGGTGGTATGCTACTGAATAGAGCTGAAGTTTCTTTAGTCTGGCAGAATAAGACATATGTTGGAGACCCTTGATCCTTTTGGTGAGGTACTTTTGTGGTCTCTCCAGCTGTTACAAGTGCTGGGTGAGGTACATACCAAATGGGGCATTGTACTCAATCATGGGTCTGATGAGGGAGGAATATAGGGGTACAATGACATCCATGGATCTGGATGTGAAACCCTTCATGATGAGGTGTGCAAGGTAGAATGTTTTTCTAACCACTTTGGCAACGTGGGTGTCAAATGAGAGGTCGCTGTCTACTTGGGTCCCTAGGTCTCTGATTACTTTTTCCATACTCAGTGGGTTGCTGTCTATGTGATAATTTGTGGGTACTTTGTTTTTCCAAAGGGATGACTATACATTTTTTGGCATTTAGTTTAAGGCCGTGACTACGGCACCAGTTGTCCGTTTCAGTGAGGCCTTTTTGTAGGATGTGTGTATCTGCTGGTGTATCGACTATGGCACCTAGTTTGCAGTCATCTGTGAACTTTGTCAGCCACAGCCCTCCCATGTTTACTTTAACATCTGAGAAATAAATGCCGAACAAGAGGGGTCCCAGGACAGATCCCTGTGGGACACCACTTGTGACTGGCTTTGAGTCTGACATTGCTCCAGCGATTTTAACTTTATGGGTTCTGTCCTTTAGCCAGTTTGCAGCCCATCTAGTGACATAAGGGTTTACTTTTAAGCTGTTTAGCTTATCTATAATGCCTGAGTGGGGTATTGTGTCGAAGGCCTTAGCCAAGTCCAGGTATGCTATATGGACTGCTTTGCCCTCATCAATGACTCTAGTGACTGTTTCGAAAAAGTCAACCAGGTTTAAAAGGCAGGATCTGCCCTTTACAAAGCCGAACTGGGTGGGGTCAAGCATCTGTAGGTCCCCTATGTCTCCGTTTATGAGTTCCATAATGATTCTTTCCATAGCTTTGCAGACCAGGCTAGTTAAGCTTATGGGGCGGCAGTTTCCAGGGTCTGTAGAGGCACCCCCCTTGTGGAGTGGGACCACTGTTGCTGTACGCCAGTGTTCAGGTACATATCCCGAAGTAAGGCTAAGGTTAAATAGCATTTTTATGTGTGGGTTTAGCTCCTCTTGGAGTTCACGTAACACGCACCCCGGGATACCGTCAGGTCCCATTGATGCTGTGTTTTTTGCTTTGTTTAGGGCGGTTCTCACTTGGACAGCTGAGATGACAGGGAGATTACATTCAGCTGGGATAAGTATTTCTTCTTTTGGGGGTGAAGGAGGCGAGAAATTTGCACTGAACCTGTCAGCCAGAATGTTAGCAATATCTGTGGGTTCAGTGTATTTTTTGTTGTTGTGAACCAACTCTGAGCATATCTGAGGGTTTCCACCCAGGTTTCTAACATAGATGAAGAAGGCTTTGTGGTTATCTTTAGTGTTCTTAGCGATTTTTCTCTCAAAGTTTGCCTTGGATGTTTTTATGAGAGAACGTAGTTTTCTGCTAATGTTGATCAGAGACGTCTTCCCTTCATGGGATTTCGCTCTGATGTGCAGTAGCTTCCTTCTTTTTTTATACAATTTGTTTATGGCTGAGGTCCACCAGACAGGACGCTTACATTTGGTGGAGAGGGACTTGGATTTGTTTGGGATTGCATGATCCATGCATTCTTGGAGATGTCCATAGAAAGCATTTGTGAAGGATTCGGCATTGTGGGATGTGGTATCCACTGGCACAGTGGGCTTAAAGGATACCATCTCAGTCTTAAGAAGAGTGAAGTCTGCTTTTGAGAAGTTTTTCACTGTGGTGTTTTGTGCTGAGGGGGTGGAGGTGGGATATGTATATCCAGGGTGATTAGTTTGTGGTCAGATCTCACTAGTGAGGGGTATACTTCCGGTGTGGAGCATTTTGTCCCCATGTTTGTGATGATCAGGTCTAGTATATTACCTGCCCTAGTGGGAGAGGTGACTAGTTGTTCCAGTGCATTTGAATTTATGAATTCCAGGAACCTTTGGGCTAGGGTATTAGGGCTAGAATAATGTACCCAATCTATGTTTGGGTAGTTGAAGTCTCCCAGTATGATGGTATTTTGTGATACATTCATATCCTCCAATGTCTTCAGGAAGGCTGAGTGGGGTTCTTGAGATTGGGAGGTTGGTCTGTAACATGCTACCAGTTGTATAGCAGTTTTGCCTATGGTTAGTTGCACCTGTGTGGTCTCTGATGCTTCATGTGTTGCTACTAACCTGGAGGTGTGGGTGTCCTTTATGAATATGGACACTCCCCCTCCCTTTGTGGTTCGGCCCGGGTTTTGGGGCCGAAAAGCATGATACGAGGTATAGTCTGGTAGCTCTGGGGTGCTCTCAGGAGCCTTGAACCAGGTTTCAGTTACTGCACAGACGTCAATGTTCTCCATGCTGAGGAGTGCATCAAGTGCCTGCATCTTGAGATTTAGACTTCTGGCATTGAGCAGCATTACTCTTAGTTTTTTCCCATTTTTGTTTTCTAAGGAGGTGGGCTTGTCTTTTGAGCCTTGCCTAAAAAAGGCACTATGGGGGTGGCAAGAGCCTTAGCCAATATCCGGAAGCCCAGTGGTGACAGGTGTAAGCCATCCCTTGAAAGCGTGGCTTGTCCAACATATCATCCCAGGCAGACAGACATTGGATCCCCTTAGAATGACACCAGTACTTGAGCCAATTGTTAAAGCTGATCATCTTGTCTTTGTATTGTGGTATCATTCTTGGTGAGGGCAAGATGCTGCTCAGGGTCAGGGTCATACCAGCCTGGGCTACATAATCGGAGATCTCCTCTATGTCTCTTTTCATGTAGTCCAGGGAGGTATGTCTCAGGTCATTCACACCAGCATGGACAATGACGGAGTCATATTTGTACTTGCTTTGGAGTGACCTGAGTGCGTGTGTTATGTGGCGGATCCTAGCTCCCGATAGACAGCTCACAGTCACCTTCTCCTTGTTCAGCTTGGTCAGTGGGACATCAGTGTGTCTGACTATGGAGTCACCTATTACTAGTGTATCAGGCAAGGTGTTTGGCCTTAAGGGCTGTGATTGGTCGACACACTGATTTATTGAAGTATGTGTTGCATGTGTTGCATGTGTATCAATATGTAAATGACATGGTTGGAGCTTTTCTCCCTTAGCCACCACTGAAAATGGGTACTGTTGATCCAGTCAAACTTTTCCCTGTAAAAACATCAATAAATCAATCAATAAATGAATAAATAAATAAAGGAATTTGTCCCTCAGTGCAGCCTGCATGATCTAGGATACATAGCTGAGATTCTGTAGATTTGAAAGGTGATCACCATACACAATTCTGTATCTTATGAATCTGCCTTCCTGAGGTTTGTAAAATCCTATAAACAGCCAAACTGAAACTATTTTCCAAATAGTTAGCTGTCTGAGAAATTTTTACATAAAGAGCAGGACTGAGATATGTTGCAACACAATATAAACAAACTGTTAAAATAATTCTTGACATATAAATGTTTGCATTTTATTCATTTAACTTGTGTAACTGCAAAATTGAGCAGAGTACTAGACTATATACGCAGATGTTATTTGCATTACTAAATCTTTTAAGTGACAAATCTCACTCTGCTCTGAATGAGTTTAGCTAACAATTTTTACACTTAGGAGTTAGGGGAAGGGAACATCTGGAACATATCAAGAACACATCTTTGAACTCCTGTTTTTTTTTTTTTTTTTTTTTTTTTTTTTTTTTTTTTTTTTTTTTTACATCTTTTGTATTGAAGAAAATATAATTGAATAATGTATGGCTTTTACAGTCTAATAATATCCGTAGGTCAGAATAACTCTTTCAAAGCTATGACTGATTATCCAACTAAAAGTCCAGGAACTCACATTTTTGCTAATGTAACTAAATGAAGGCAAAGGAAACCCTCATCAAATATGTGTCTTATAATAGAGACACAAACTCTATTTTTGTAGAAAAAAGGAGTAAAAGATAAAATCATGTCAGTATGGCAGTCCTCAAGATGATAATTTTCCTCAATCAAAAATCAAAATACCATAAGAACATTTATAGTGATTTTGATGCATTAGCAGAGGATAGAATGCTACAATATGATAAAAATATATAGGTTCATAGGTTCATAGGTAGGTACTAGGCTATCTGCCTGAAGGCATTTATAAGCTTAGCCAGAATGTGTTGGCTTTCACCACCCCCTTAGATTAGTTCCCTGTGCCTCTGTCCAGCAGAGCCATTGAAGTGATCCCTGGGGTAAACTTTCTGTTTCCCATCCACTCGTCAAGGTTTCTCTTGAAGAGGGTTAGCAAGGAGCTCTGCCTAATGTAGATTGGAATCTTGTTCCAGAGCATGGGAAGTCTCTGGGACAGGAGTCTATCCCTCCAGCATGTCCTATTTATTGTTGTGGTGAGGTTTAGATCCCTGGAGTGTCTGGCTTGAGGGAATATGGTTTTCTTTAGGTGGAGCATGCCCATCAATTCTGGGTTGGACATGGCCTTGTATGTCAGGCAGAGGACACCTCTGAGATGCAACTGAATACAGCTGGAGTTTCTTCAGTCGAGCTGCATAGGGCATCTGCTTGAGGCCAGTGATCCTGTTGGTGAGGTACTTCTGTGGTCTTTCTAGTTGTTGCAGGTGTCTTATAAGGTACATCCCAAATGGGGCATTGTACTCTATGATGGGTCTGATGAGTGATGCATAGAGGGGCCCAATGACATCTTTTGATCTGGATGCAAACTCTTTTGTGATTAGGTGGGCCACATAAAAGGATTTTCTAACCACTTTGGCAATGTGATTATCAAAGGAGAGGTTACTATCTACTTGGGTCCCCAGATCCCTTATTATGTCTTCTGTATTTAGGGGGCTACCAGCAATGTGGTAGTTTGTGGGTACTTTGTTTTTTCCAAAGGGGATGATTATGCACCTTTTGGTATTTAACTTGAGGCTATGGTTTTGACACCAGGTATCTGTCTCAGTGAGACCCTTTTGGAGGATGTCTGTGTCAGCTGGAGAGTCATTTATAGCCCCTAGTTTGCAGTCATCTGCAAACTTGGTCAGCCATAGTCCCCCTGTACCCCTGAGAAGTATATGCCAAACAGGAGTGGTCCTAGGGCTGAGCCCTAGGGAATGCCATTTGTAACCGGTTTAGAGTCAGACCTAGCTCCCGCAACTCTTACCATGTGGGTTCTGTCTGTTAGCCAGTTGGCAACCCATCTTGTGACGTAGGGGTTTATGTTCAGGCTGGTGAGCTTGTCTATAATATCTGAGTGGTGAATGGTGTCGAAGGCCTTCGCAAGGTCTAGGTAGGCTGTGTGGACCACCTTTCCCTTGTCTATAGCCTTGTTAACTGTTTCAAAGAAGTCCACCGGGCTTAGAAGGCATGATCTGCCCTTAACAAAGCCAAACTGGGAAGGGTACAGTGTTTGGATGTTTCCAATGTCTCTGTTAATGAGATCCATGATGATGCACTCCATAGCTTTGCAGACCAAGCTAGTCAGGCTAATAGGGCGATAGTTCCCGGGGTCTGTTGTGGCTCCACCTTTGTGGAGTGGAATAACCATTGCTGTGCGTCACCCTGTGGGCACATAGCCTGTGGAGAGGCTGAGTTTAAACAGTGTGTTTAGGTGAGGGGTTAGTTAATCTTTGAGCTTGTGTAGGATGCAGCCTGGGACACTGTCCAATCCCATTGATGCTGTGTTTTTGGCTTTGGAGAGGGCTGTTTTAACCTCAGTGTCTGTGATTTCAGGGGCACTACATTCTTCTGGTATAGTTATGGGCACTTTTGGGGGTGAAAGGGGGGGGGTGAAGTTTGCACTGAACCTGTCTGCCAGGATGTTGACTATATCGGTCGGTTCAGTTTATTTTGTGCCATTCTGCACTAACTCCGAGCAGATCTGAGAATTGCCACTTAGATTCTTGACATAGCTAAAGAATGCCTTGTGGTTATCTTTGGAGTCCATGGCAATTTTTCTTTCGAAGCTAGCCTTGTATGATTTTATGAGGGAGCATAGTTTCTTGCTGATACTGATCAGGAATGTCTTCCCTTCTTGGGATTTTACTCTTTTCTGTATTAGTTTCTTCCTTCTATTGTATAGCTTGTTTAGGGTCTATATTAGGACACCGAACATTCAAAATGTCGGGTGTTCTAATATCGAACCCTAGCAATCGAAAATACAAAACATCGAACAGTCAGAACAGCAAATTTTTTCCTAGGGAAAACATTTGCTGTTCCAAAACACATACACACAACACAAGCACACCAAACAAACAGCAATCCACACACATACACCTAAACTCGTACACCTAACCCTACACTAAACTATACATACACCACTAACTATCCACTTACCCTAACCCAAACCCTAACCCTAAGGTCCGATACTATCACACAGGAACCAAAGCACCTGGCAACTGGCAGAATACCATTATACACAGAAGGGGAAGTGCAGACTCCCTGTAAGTGCTATTTTGCAATTAGTGAAGTGATTTAGACAATATACCATGCATATTCTGAATTTAGCTATGCAAACAATAAGACAGTGAGTGTGAGTGGACATGTGACAGCTGAATGCTGCTAATTATGTAACACATACTATAATGGAAAAGTTAAAATGTAAAAGGATACGTTTTGCCATATACCTCCCCCTTCCTTGCAGAAGCAGGGACTTTCTAACCATTTGTAGACTCTTTTCTGCATAACATACCATTAAGTACAAAGATTACTCCCTGCCCGCTACATCCCAAACCCTACTAGCCATCAACTATACTCACTTCCACTTACTTTGCCATCTGTCTACAAGAAACTAAAACATTCACAGTCAGTCAATTTAAGACCATACCGTGCCCACAACTTTACACACAAACAACTGTGCCACACATCCCACTATTCATATCTCCCCTACCTAATTCCCCTACCAGCACTACCTTCCACTTTCTGTCATTGACCAGTACAATGAGAGCTGGTGGCAACTTCCTTGACTTCTAATATCCTTCTCTCCCTACTTTCCAACAGAGCCATTAGAAACAACCCTGTATCTCCTTCACTGCTCTATATTCTTTAATTTAGGAACTTTTAAAGTACCCTCACACTTCATCTGACACTTTTGTCCAAATTCACTTCCCTTCAAGCCTCCCTTAAGTGTCATCCTCTACTCATCTAAGTACATACAACACTCCCAATTCACTTTACTATTCTGTCTCAGCTCCCTTAACTTGTTTAAGTTCATACAGGCTCTCTTTCTTACCACCCTTTAAAAAAAGCACAATTTCTTACATCTAATTAGAACAGATAGGCAGTGCTGCATTGCATGTACTATAACTGCTCTTAGATTCCATTTTACCATACTCATCCCAACAACTCTTCTCCACAGTCTCACCTTCTTCAATGATATCATTCATCTTACTACTTTTAGTTCTCCCAATTTGGCATACAGCCAACCTACTCTTATCATATATGATGGGCAATTAACTTTAATTCCTACACTAAATTACTGATTTACACAACATGGCGGCAATTCATAATCCAAACTAATCTAATACAAAATAAATTATTAGATCTAACCAGATTAAGGCTTAAAAATATAGTTACTAAACTGTTCACCTGGCCCAGAAACTCCTTACCTCAAGTGATATCCACTCCAACCTTGAGTCCCCTGAATATAGGCCTAAAGATGGGTCTGTATCACTTTGGTGAATAGCCATTCATCGAACCTGTGTTTATCGAAACCGCTAATCACAGAAAAGCTTTTTAATCAAAATTTTAACTAGGGCAAACCAATGCTAGGCCAACCAAGCAACCATAAAAAATATAAAATTTAAAACCTACCAAGGTGGAAGGGCTACACCCCCCACACTCCGCCTAACTAAATATACCAACTTTGAGATCACACTACAGTAGAGAAAAGGGCAAATTCCAGATGGTGGCCAACTGCTGGTTTGCTGTAGGAAAAATTTGCCATTCGGTGAATAGCGGCTTCAATAAAAAGAGGATTGATGAATGGTTATTGGTTATTCACAGAATAGAAATTTGACAAAGTGATATAGACCCCTAAAGACCTTAGCATTGTCTTCATCAGCCCATGTAGCACCTATAACAAGTGGACAGCTATTGAAAGCTGGCTCATCACCAGCCAACTACATATTATAGGAATGGTACAAACATGGACAAAAGGCAAGTTTTGCCCATCATATTTTAGACAAACTCATTATACCATATTTATAGATCGCAGACCTGGATCAAGCATGGAGAAAGACCTATGATCCTTGTAAAACAACACCCCAGTATCAACATGATCTTCTCTTGTAGTGCTTACCCATCAAATGACAGTCCACTAAACAGGGATTCCTGTCACTTAGCAGTAGGAAAACACACACACACACACACACACACACACACACACACACACACACACACACACACACACACACACACACACACACACACACACACACACTTCTGCTTGGCATTTGTCATCCATCTGCATAGCCCCATCATTCTCCCTCTCACTCCTCCATTAAACAGTCCTTGAAATCTATCAAAATAAATTCTCAAAAAACACTATAATTTTTAATTATTTTATTTATAATGCTACAGGCCATAAATCTAAGCATCTATGCAAGGTGCTGAAACAATATAATCTGGAGCAACTAAACAATGCTCAAACAAAACCAATCCCTTCCACCTTGGTAGGTTTTAAATTTTATATTTTTTATGGTTGCTTGGTTGGCCTACCATTGGGTTGGGAGGGTGGCTTAATGGTTAAGGTGTTTGCCTTACAAACACAAGGTGCAAGGTTTGAGTCTCACAAGGGATAATTGGCTAGGCTTAAAATGGCTCACAAGGGCAGTTAGCCTAGTACTAATCTATGAACCTATGAACCTATGAACCCTCGTTCTACCAATGATTCACACACTTGACCTGATAATAACCACAATTAAAGAATGATGCACTAAAAATCAAATCTTGAAAAACAACTTAAGTGACCAATACCCACTCATCTCCTCATGATCCATCATAACTCCTACAGTCCTCCTAAAAAAATGATAATGGGTAGACCACATGCATAGCAGTAATGCCAAAGACTGTTCACTGTGTTACAAGCTATAGACTAGATGCCAATACACAAGTTAACACTGTTATAGCCCTTAACTATTTTACATCCATACTATCTAGTGCTTCAAAACATAGTTTTCGCAGTTACTCATGCCTGGAAAAGTGCTTCCTTAGATAGCCACCTCCACCAAACATACACAAACCTAAAGAAAATAAAAAAGACTAGCTACAAATGCTACTAAAGCATTACACCTAAAGCAAAATCAAGTAATGTTCATGTATAATCCTAGTTTTTTCTGGAAAGAAATCAAACAATCTACAGGCAACATCACTAACCTCATGCCTGATATAGTTCCCTCAACTACCATTGATTCTAACTTTGTTGAGGATTACAAATCCTTTATACTGTTCTCACTACAAACAATAGCCAATAATGTCAGAAAAGCAAGATCTCCTACAGAAGCATTCATTGATTCTTCCATTCAGTCTTACCCACTAGTTGAAGTCTCTGCCACATTCTGCTTCTCTGAAATTCACACAGGTGAAATAAGAAAACATTCTGCAAAAAAATCCCTCATCAACAAAATTCAGCAAACTTCACCCACCTCATTTTAGAAAGGGTCTATATGACAACGTCAAACTCACAGGAGTCCGAACATTGTAATATCAAACCCAAATGTTCGAAACATGGAAATAGCAAAGCCACGGAACACCAATTTTTTTTCCCAGGGAAAAAAATTGGTGGGCCATTTTCGCGGCTTTGCTATTTCCTCCACTGTGGTGCGATCCTGGAGTTGGTATATTTAAGTAGGGGGGTGTGGGGGGCAAAGCCACTCACATTAGGTTAAGTTTAAAGTGTATGCCCGGGATTCATGAAGCTCGGCGCAAAGCCGGCATTAGCTTTGCGCTGACAGTGCGGCGTGTAGATGGTGCAGCAGTGCCAAATGTATATTAATGAAGGCGCGCTGCCACCACAGCCACGTGCATAGGAAATGAGCGCGAGTGCATAGGGTGTGTCGAAATGCTGCACAGAGGTGTGGAAATGTCAGATGTCAACGTGCAACCTAAAATGCTTGAATATAACAATTTGTCTGCAATAGTAATCACACCTGTCAGTGTCCGTGGATACTGAAATGTATGCAAAGCATGCAAGACAGGTCTTGAGAAAACAAAATTAAGAAGCAAACACAAATGAACAGTAGGGAATATCAAGTCTCCATCCCTCGAACAAATGACATTGAAAACCGTGTGCCCATATTCTAACGCAGTGTAGATAGTTATACCAAGTGTAAGTGAAACGCATCATGTTAGCGCGCTGCCAATAGCTACGTCTAGCCCAATGGTCAGGGTTACCAGCTGTCCCACATTGTGAGGGATAGTACACAGCTGGGCAGTTATGTCCATACCAAAACCATGATAAATGTAAATATCCAGCAACCGTAAAACAGAATTATATCCCACATCGCATTTAATAGTCACATACAATAGGTATGCCCGTATGTAACATACAACATGTGACAAGAAATAGAATAAGCAAGAAAACAAAACAGAAGGAGCATATAAACTGCTACAACAATAAGCTAACATGTAGGCAGAAAACAAAAGTATTATCCGTAGTACTGACCGTAGGTATGTGTTGTCCTGTAAAATCAGATATGTGTCTGGAATATATCCCATCTTGGACATATGAAAAGGTGGCACCATACCAATGGTCAGAGCAGTCGGCCAAAATCCGCCCATATGCGGTCCAAGCCGTACTTGTCAGGATGTGTCAAAGATGAACGGGTATTACCTGGGTCTATCTACTATGTCATGAAAGATAAGTATTTGCGTGTACCGATGTGCATGATGCACAGCATGCGGAAGGTGAAAAATGCTAGGGTAGTCCACACAACCATATAGGTACCTGACATTTATAGTGTATGCAATGTGTTCCCTTGACCGTGTCATGGGCCATCAACCAAAGAAGTGATGGATGGAGTGTCAGGAACATGTGTGTGTGGGGGATGGGTAATGGTATATTCCAGAAAGGCAAGACTGTGTTGGATGCAGAATAGGTGAACTGGAGGTGTACGAGGGAGCAGCGGGTGAATCAGAAAGAAACACAAAGAACAAGTATACACATCTTCAATACAACCTGACAGGCCATACTGCAGAACACAATCACACAAACATATGAATATTAAAATGTGCGATACACATGTACAGAAACGTCACCGGCACATACCCACAGAATGGTCTGGATGGAACTGGCCCATCCAAATGCAACACACCTGGATGCATAATTGAATACCCATCATCCCCTACACAGCACACAACCTGCCCCCATACCAGAACGTCCACCAAATCCAGCCATACTCGGCCTACTAGCTTGGCGCAGCCATATCTACACATAGTGACCACTACTCATATGTAGTAGGCAGTGTCAGGATTGCAAACTATGTATCCCTTGCATGTAAAACCCTAACACATTTTCATAAATCCAAAAGAATGGACGGTATTGGTCTTGTTCAATTTTTGGATATCCCTCATGGGATAAGTAACCTGTGTAAAAATCAGACTGGGTATCACAACACGATGTCCAGTCCTGTAGACATCTGGACACAAGTTGAATGTGCAGTAGTGGTGCACAAGACTGTTCAGCCCTAGACGGTCATGAAGAACCTAGTACCCAGGATCAAACAGCTGCCCGTGACGCACATCTCCCCACATGAATAATCAAGAGAATATATTGTACACATTCACATAGTGGCACTTGGAAATAGGGTGATTAAGGTGCTGACATAAACAGGGCACCTCCTGACCCACTGTGTGAGGGACAGTCACTGTTTGGGTAGGTGTGTCTTGACCAAAAATGATACAATGGCAAATGTCCTGTGATTGTAGGAAATAACTATGTACCATACTTCATGTAACAGTTGCCTAAAGCAGTCATGTCTGGATATAAAATACGTAATTCATACAGGAAACAGAATAAGCAACTAAAGTGCTAAAGGAATAGGCTCTCAGCTAGGAAAATATTGAATGTTCTAAACCCTGCACTGACCGTGGGTATGTGTTGGCCTAAAGAATCTGGTGTCTCCAGAATATATCCCATCCTGTACATATGAAAATGTGGCAACCCTACCAATGGTCAGAGCATTTGCAGAATAACTGGCCAGCATCTTAATCACTCACAAAGCCAGTGACCTTTGGAGGAAAGGTGTTGAATGAGAATGACTAATGACAAGAATTAAGAGTAATAGACGCGTTTAACTGCAGAAAATAAGTAGTAACACATATGTCTCCGAATCTGTCAACACGTTCCAAGTTAATAGTACTAATATTGTAGAAGTGTCTGTGATTGTCCCTGATTTGTCATTGCCTTGTCCCTGTCACTGTTGAAATTAGTCCCCGAGTATCACAGAGGTCTGTACACATATGTACACCAACCAACTGTCACATTTGTTGACAGGACTATTGCATACCTGTAGTGAATTCATAAGTGATGTCCAGAATAATATTCATCATATATATGAATGAATGAAATAGTCAAATGTGAAGGGAAACACCAGTGGAACCACCCCCCCACCCTATAATATGTAGTGCTGACCTAATAATGTGGTCAGAGGTGCCCAAACCCCTGCATCTGTAAACACAGGTAGAATGTTAAAATCGGGAACAACTCTGCCTATGTGCTACGTCAAATATTTGAACAGGTACAGGGCAGTTCCAGTCACCAGTCGGACAAGCCTAAACTCGGACCAGCACATGAACAACCTGACAATCAAACACATGTATGTGCCAGGACTATAAGCGTTGGAGTTCTGAATATCCTTGGAGTGAGTAAACATGCAGCACGGGTCCAGAGCAGTCAGGAATAGGGAATGTCACAAGTGTAGTACTGCGGTTTTCCCAGCAGGAAAATGGATGCCTGCTGTGTAAGTGAAGCGGTGTGGCATATGTTAGGGTAGCTATGAACCATGGGTATACATATAAATGAGGCCAAACACCAATAGTGTAGTGGTTAGAGCATCCACCTAACGTAAAGGCATTCCCGGTTCAAGTATGACTATAGCACATATCAATTTTTTGTGTAATGAATGCCTCTGTGCTGTAAAGCCAACATTTAAACATGTAAAGGTGAACGCGTGTTTCACATGGGGCTGTTAACCGGATTCCATCAATCAAAGTGGTACTGTCATAAGGAATAAGGCACATGTAAGCACAAAGAAGTGGCAGTAAACATATGTAACTCACAATAAGGAGATGCAAGTGTGCCTGCGCGGGTGTAAGCAGCTTTTAGCATAGCAAATGTATGTTGTTTTGTAAAGATGTAACTTGTATATATATATATATATATATATATATATATATATATATATATATATATATATTTATATATATAATTATATATATATATATATATATATATATATATGTGTGTGTGTGTATAGATAAATATCCCCAGACATAAAATAAATATGCAATTATGTATATATATATATATATATATATATATATATATATATATATATATATATATATATAGAATGAACGCCAAAAGATGAAAGCATACATAAGGGTTGTGAAGGGAATCTAAGGCCACTAAGGTATTATAAAGTGCTTGCAACGTATGTCAGATAAAGCTGCATAAGAGTGAGTAGAGCACCGCTATTCACACCAGAGGTAGGGTTATACCAGTGGCCATAATATCATTGAAGTGCTACATCAACATTATACACAGACGGAATGTAGTTCATGTTGTGACCACCTACACTTGTAAACCGCAAATTGTTCGTAATCCATAACACCAGGAAAGGCACATATGTCCAATTATAAATGGAGGGAGACCCTGTGAATACATGAGGCGGTACAAAATGTGTGTAGGGCCCCAACGTTCTGGAGAGGGCAATGTGTAAAGGTGTGTCATGGCTGTGATATCAGGTGGATAATGGCTGTTATGCCTGGAAACTCAACACGGGTGGGCTGGAGAAACTATGGCTATGCGATTATGGACACTGAGTGCCAGGGTTGGTTACACCAGTTGCAATGGAGCGGCCCGTGTAGGTGAGCTAGTACATAGGTGCGATTCCCAGCTAGATCGTCTTCTGCGTGGAGACATGCATGAATGGGCGTACCATCGTTGGAGGCTGTGCGTCAGAGCTGACATCTCGGCACATAAAACCTATCTGCCAGCCAGTAGCGTACTGGAGTTCTGCTGTGGCAACCATAAACTGGGAAAAGCCGAAAGACACAACTACATGCAGTCATCAATATGTTGACGTACATTCTTTGTAACACAAGCACTCCATATATTAACATAAATAATATGAATGTGCACAGAAACAAATACAGTAGCAGGAATAATAGGCTGTGCAGATGAGAAATAGGTCAAGTGACACTGTATCACATCACACTTATCAGCGGTACTCCAGACATGAAAAAAGTGCGACATCTGTTGGTGTCATAATGACTAAGGCAATAGTATGCTGTTGAAGCAGAGATAAAACCCAATATGCATGTGTAAGTGGGTATGTCCGGGAAATGTATTGGTTAACAGAGACACAGATGTATATATATTTATATACACACACAAATATATATCTCTCTGTCTCTCTCTCTCTATAGATATATATATACACACACACACACACACACACACATACACACACACACAAAAAAAAAAATATATATATATATATATATATATATATATATATATATATATATATATAGATAGATAGATATACACATACAACAGTTATTGGTATATATATAGATACACACAAAACAAATATATATGTCATTGTAGATATACACATGTACATAACTAGCTTACTTTACAGCAATTACGGGTAACATATGTTCAGACCGGGCATATGTTACTGGGAGGTCCAATAAACAAATGTTTACCTCCCACACCGCCCAGCTAGGCCTGTCAGACATACATACAGCCAATAAAGATAAATACACTGCTGCTGTCCAAAACACCGGCAGGAAAGTACCAGTGGGAGAGATCTGCAAGGTCTACACTTTAAACATGGATAACGGGGTCCCTTGCAGGACACCAAAAATTCACTCTACATGTTAACCCCTGGTTATCGATGTGAGCAGGATGTAGGTGTACTTGGAACAGTAGGTTGTGCAAGTGTAATAACACATGGGTTGACAAAAAGTATGACATGTGTCCCGAGACGGGGAGAGTGGGCAATGCGTAGAGGTGTGCTCATACCCCAGCTGCGCTCACAGTAGGTATGTGTCATGAGTGCTGTAGAGGGGTGCCAGGTAGGTGAATCATGGGGATGCAATAATGGGCTTAAGTGTGCAGGTGCTGGTTGGCAGAGATGTAGTAGGCCCGCCCAGTGGAAGTCATTAATATTCCTATGTGGGCATAGCAGACGCCTATACCTCCCAAACCTGAAGAGCACATCTACTGGATAGTCTGTAAACCACTGGGGGAACACATAGGGACTATATCAGTGCCATGTACCCGATTATCATGGACATCCATATTTATGAATCAGAATGTAACAAAGTCCAACTAAAGACTTCCAGAACTAGTGATATTAGGTGGACAGGTGGCAGAATACAGGTAATGACTGATGACAACATGTATGAGTCATAAACAGCATGTACCTCAACAAACGTGAATGAATACATATGCCCTGTGACTGTCAATGTGTCTGGTTAATAGAACCAATCATCTAAATGTGTCCCTCAGGGTGTTATGCAGTGTCCCTGATACAGTGTTCATTCTCCCCCATTGTATGTGAGGTCTGCTAATGATGGAAAGCGCATATTTTGCTGACCACCTTAGGTAGATGATAGCATAATAGATTTGGATTACCACCTGTTTGCCTTTGTGAGGGACACACCACTCTGGGCAGTTGTGTCCTGCAAAATGAATGTTATGGCACATGGCCTGTGAGTTTGGGAAAGGAGGTCATATATTGTGTGTAGTGTTGTCATAAAATGATTTTGTTGCATCAGAAACAGCTACATGTTATAGGAAACAGTCTTAGCAACTATAATGCTACAAGAATAACCTTAGCATATGCAAACCGGTGGCTGTGGGTATGTGTTGCCTTGCCAAATGTGATAGCTCAACATATAGGTCCTATAGGGCTGCCACCATTTCGAATGGCCAAAGTGGGACCTGCTCTGTAGAAATGTTAGACATACCAGGGCAGAACATACCTACAACCATGCATAGTACAACAATATACATATTAGCACAAATCAAAGCTTAGTCTAGCAGCAGTCAAGTTGCTTATGCTACTTCATATAACATATCGATGTGTCATGTATACAAGAACCATTATATGCAACTATTACAGACACGTAGAATACAAGAATGCCCTCTAATCAGGACAGGTGCAATGGCTAGAGTATTGTCACATGACACATATGCCTAAGGAGGGACTGTCCCATGCAAAGTGGGAAAAGCGTTACTCCTACAGTCTCCTGTTGTCCAATCTAAAAGGTGGAAAACCTACATTAGGCATGCGGTAGCATGACCCGGCAGAGAGCTGCATCAACCAAATAACATTCACATGTCAGCATTGCAGAGTATCGGTTCCCATGTATCAGCCAGATGGGAGCAGATTGTATGAGGAACACGCATATAATAAGATTATGTCACTGGGCAGGCCACCGAGTCCGTACAGTTGAACGACTGCCGTCACCTAATGGTTAGACATACCCGATACTGTAGTCATGTAGTCCAATGTAATACGCATCACAAGGGATCACGCACACCCAGCGTGAGTGACAAATGTAAGCACAAATGTCGGTGAGCAAGCAGGTGAAAGCGTGTTTGTCTACCAGTATGCCAGTAGTGCACTGTTAAAGAATTGTGGAGTCTAAACAAGTATAAGGAGTATAAGGAGCTGTAACCAGAGGTCAGCAGTGCTTAACACCGTGCAAACCCACGCTCAACCGCTCCCACCTGCTGGAATGTGCCTTAGCCACCTGTATCCAAAGGTGTCATTCTGTCCACAAGCAAAGAACCGTCCTCTGTATGTGCTGGTAGCAATACCCTGAGCACACAGCTCATGTGAATTACCAGTACACCATGGCATATGTACAGACAGTAGACCACACACATAACATACAGCACAGTCATCCAACAATATAGCAATGTACTGGCAGATATGTCCAGATCACTGGTGCTTGCAGACCTCACCGTCCTGTGTTTCAGTGTGTGAGCATGCCCAGTATGACTGTTATGCATGTTGTCGACTGACAGTACCGTCATACCGTCATGTGTTTGAGCATGCCAAGTATGATCAACTGGATCGCATGTGTCACATGTCCAGATAGTCAGTACTGTGGTGCCGACCCCTGCGCTCTACACCAACAGGTGCATGCTGTGGCTGCAGGGTAGCTAATGGTCATTTGGCATTGACAGTTGCTACATTTCTGCACAGCATGGGGGGACATCCAACCGCATCCACAGTCCTACACAGCACCGGGGGTGGCACACATGACTCTCACATGTGTACGTTGGAAGGGGGGCACAGCTGACAGTTGTACACATGTGCCACTACTGTACTGGTATGTCAGGTACTCCATTTTAGTATGTGGACCTATCTAAATTGCTGGTTGGAGGCATACCAGTGTACATCAGATCCTAGCTTTAATTACCAACATAGTGGTGTTGGACGTCCTAGCCTTCACAACCTACATCCAACTGCCTGGCCTGCTGTAGTCTGTGTGTGTCTGTGGGTGTTGGGGTCATTCATTGGGCATATCCAGAGGCCATTGTATATCATTTGTCTGTATTGGTCTACACCTGTCCAGCTGTATGGAACTTGTGTGGGCTGTATGGACACACATGATGTTCAGCCCATAACCTGCAGTGGGTTAGGACACCCTGTGTACTACTGGCTACTATTGTGAACCCGGTATGTGCTACAGATGTCATGGTGCCACTATGGATGTGTACTGTCTGCTGCCCTAACAGTCGGCCACCAAATTCCCTTGTATGCTCACATCCATACCATAGCAATGGGTAAATATACATTCTAATACAACTGCCAATTGTTAGGTCGATTGACTTACCTTGGGGGTTTTCCGGACCTGAGGAAAGTGCTGGAGGGCTGCCTATGTTGGATGCACTTCTTATACATGTCTGAGTACAGGTAGTGTCATGTTTGACATCCATTGTACTGTGTGTGAGTCAGAGAGGGTGAAATCCCTGGGTACCTACTGTGTCAGTGCATATGCCTTGTGTTGCCTCTTTGCCAAGGGCAGGTCATACTGTGCATGGCCCACTTGCCTACCGGGCCCAGCTCAGGTAGTTCCTCCTCCAAGTCATACTGTGCCTGTACAGGCCTTGGCATTGGTGGTGGGCCGTGTGGCCCTGCCCCATGCTGTTTTTGCTGCAACTGTTACTGCAGGATCAGATTGTGTAGCATAGCAAATACCATAACAATTTGTGTGCATGTAGTTAGGGAATACTGCAGGGCTCCACCGGATGTGTCCAGATACCAGAATTGTGACCTAAGCATCTCAAACACATGCTCAATTATATGTCTTGCCTGTGCATTTGCCTCATTATGGTGTGATTGTTCAGCTGTGTGTGCATTGCAGATGGGTGTCATCAGCCATGACTCCAGTGGTTACCCAGCATCCCCCACTAGGAGACTGTAGGGGATGTCCATATTGGCAAAGGTGTGGTACAGCTGCATCAGATGCCATATATCGGAATCGTCATAGCTTCCAGGGCAGACAGCACACACATTCAGTTTAATGCCCTGGCCATCGCATATGACCTAGCTGTTGGAGGGTATGCCCCTGCAGTTAATGTAGGCTCTACCTCGCTAACTGGGTGGTGCTTTTATGTGTACGTGTGTGCAGGCTATAGCACCCAGTACCCCAGGGTAGTCAGCCGTGTGGTGGAAGAGATGCAGATTGCTGGTCTACAAATCACGTGTGTTGAGGACATTTACGTGCTAACTAGCACATGTTGACATGGCGTCTGTTAACTGGTGCAATACTCTAGATGCAGATGCCTGTGAGATCCCCATGATATCCTCAGTTGTGCTTTGGGAGGTACCTGTGGCTAGTATACCTAGGCCAACACATACCGTGGTATCCACTGTGATAGGTTTCTCTCGGCCTGTTCGATGTGTCAGGTGTAGCCGGCACAGGTCAACAAGCTGCTGTAGGAGGTCTCTGTCCACCCCATAGCTCTCCACATCCCCAGCTCATGTAGCCCCTGGTAAGTCACCCTGGGTCTGTAAAGTCTTATGTCACACCACTAAGGGTTGTTCGGCAGCATACACATCCTCACCACCTTCAGCCTCCTGCACATGTTGGTCTATGTTGCCTGCTGCAGCCCTTCTCATTTGGTTGGACTGTGATGTGAAATGTCCCCGCATGTATACACCAGTGGTGTAGAGTGCAGAAGAAACCTGTGTGTATGGTGCTTGCTCACATTACTGTAGTGTTCTGGTGCGGGCTGGCCATGTAATCTGTTGATTGTGTTGATCATCACCTGTTTGTGCAGCCTGTTCACCTTGACTACCCCACTATTGCTTTTGTCCCTCTCAATGTCACCAGGCAGGTATAGACACACCCCATAGCTTAGGCGTGCTAAGGTAGGAGCAATCCTGAGGCACAGTTCTACAATGTACGTACAGTATGCCTGACCCCCTCCCATGCCTTCATCTATATTCCAGCCCTGCAGCCGGCTATCTACACACATACACTCCTGGGATCTGCATCACACCGTGGGGATAAACGGGATTCACTATTGTCAACCTCATCTGCATAGTATAGTCCTCTAATGCATAGTTATATGACCCATACCGACCCTCCAAATTAATAACCACTGCTTACTGTCACTCAGATCCGTACACAACTGGTTAAAGGTGCCCTACTATCACCGTATTCGATGTCACTTGGTCTTCCCAGCAACAAAATAACCGGTGTCTACACGACTAGAACCCGGGACCCTGCATACCCCAGACGATGTGCTTTACCACTACGCCATGGCAGATATACATACATCTGAGGTGATCGCATACAGATCATCCAGCACAAACATTCAATAGTGCTAATGTCCACATACATATATGTATATATCTATGTCTATCTATCTATAACTACATATATCATATATAATATATCTATATATATATATATATATATATATATATATATATATATATATATATATATATACATACATACACACACATACATATACACACATACGTAGATATTGCATTTATATCACAACAGTGGACCACGTGACACCAAAGCATTAGACAAGAATGAAAAGGAAACTACATGTGCCACCTGCATTATGTAGTGGTGTTACTATCAAGGCAAGTGAGTTTCATTGCATCACATGGGTCAGACTGTATTAAGGGTAAGAGTAGGGCTGCTGACATTTACTCACCAGACCTATTGGTGAATGTATGTGTTGACAACCCAGTGTCCTGGCTGATTATGCGATCTGTGGACACTATATAGGAAAGCAACAAAATGCACACAACACATCCTGAAGCTAGCCACCCACAGATACCAACACATAGGGTATGACTGCCAAATACACACACCCATCATGCCTTGGAATCAAGCACCTACCTGTCTATTCTATCACACTACAGCATTATGCAGTAACAGAACGCGCTACCGAGATTACTGAATCACAGCACTCCCAGAGGCATACTTCTAGGTGGGTGACATCATCAGCAAAGGCAAAGACACTGATAGGGAGTGTATGGAGAGTGAGCTGTCTAAACACATTATTCTGTCCCCAGGCAGCTGGAAACACACACAGCAGGGCTGGGATTAGAACATAGACCTGCCTACCTTATCACACTACAGCATTACGCAGTTACAGAACATGCTACCAAGATTACTGGATCACAGCACTCCCAGAGGCATACTTCTAGGTGGGTGACATCATCAGCAAAGGCAAAGACGCTGATAGGGAGTGTATGGAGAGTGAGCTGTCTAAAAACATTACTCTGTCCCCAGGCAGCTGGAAACACACACAGCAGGGCTGGGATTAGAACATAGACCTGACTACCTTATTACACTACAGCATTACGCGGTTACAGAACGCGCTACCAAGATTACTGGATTACAGAATTCCCAGAGGCATACTTCTAGGTGGGTGACATTATCAGCAAAGGCAAAGATACCGATAGGGATTGTATGGAGTGTGATCAGTCTAAAAGCATATTAGTGTCCCAAGGCAGACGGAGACGAACACACGGCAGTGGTGTGAGCAGGACAACTGGCTATCTACGGAGCACTATTACAACACTACATAGATACGAGATGAGCCACAGAGAGTACACCTTTCAAGACAGTCAATATGACCTTCTAGGAATGCAGACATCGACATGGATGTGTTAAATTTAGGAATCCATCCTGAAGTGGGGCATGGCCATCTGATGCTTGGATGACCACTATCGCTATACAGGATAACAATGGTCATTCCTATACACAGAGGCACACAACCGACACAAGGTGTTACTGGGCATGCTCACACAGTAGCACACGTCAGTCTGGAATGCACTATGTGTCCATCTACACAACGGCGTACTGGGCATGCTCACACACTTTGTAGCGAAGGACTGTCTTGTATGCACACAGATTCTAAACAGGGAAGGGCACAGTGTGTCAGTAGTCATCACTGTTAGCATGAATGCTGTACAACACATGTCTGACACCAGTCTGCTACACAATGTCTGCTGCTGTCCATCACCTTAGCTGTACCAATTACCTTAGCTGTACCAATCTAAACCTGGCACACCAATACCACCCGTGGTGTTGTCCTGGCAGGAGTTAGTACTTTGCACATGTAGTACCATACATATGTGAATAACCTAAGACCAGGTAAACACCCTGACACCTACAGGACAACTGCATTGTATGTGTATGCTAAATTGTGCTAGATGTGTAGCGTTCGTAATCATAGCTGCCAATCTAGATCCAACAATGGGGAATGCTGACATCTGTGCAGTGAGGAACACCTGGCATAAGGCTCAGTTGTGCACAATAGCAGTACCACTGTATACCTCAGATACAGACATGTGGGCCATAAGATCGTTACGGACCGCTCCAGATGTTAGTGTCCCCACGTATATGATGGCCACTCATATGTACTGACCAGTACACTCTCAAAAGCCATCACAGATGTGTCAGGTGCAGATCACAGTGGTAAATGCCAGACTGTAGTATGTAGCCCTCACACATCACCGTGTCCTTGGACCAGCAACACACATCCATACATTAGTACAACACCATGTTACTCATGACCAGTAAACTGTACCTAGCTCTACAGCAACTGTGCAGACTACACATGTACTGACAGGGTTCCATCATGTGTTATGCAATGCACGGATACCACTATTCATAACCAGGTTGGCTGTACACATAACAGGGGCCCTGGGTCTTATACAGCTGCAACAGATAACTGTTGCTGTACACCAGGCAACACACCCATGTTTGGATGTGACATACATGTAACCACCATGGATATGTACATGCCCCACACACGCACACACAGCACATATGTACATAGCATAGCTAATGCTGTCCTTTGTGCAGACATGTGGCTACAGCGATTACATGCATGCACATGGAAGTTAGGTCCATGGCTGTTCAGTGCTAACAGTACATACGGTAGCAATGTTGACTGAGTTAACATTCCCTCTGTACTGGTTACCCATGACAACAATCATAGCATACAACAGTCCATGTGTCATGTATGTCACACATGTTCACCAATTGCAATGCATACAAACATGGCTACATGACAGGAATGTAGGACCTATACACATGTACATATAGTGGTTTGTATTCAGCTACCATGCATGAGCAGTAGCTGATGTTTGCAGTTTATCTGTGTCCAACTACAACGTGCAGTTGCAATGCAGTCCCATCACTGACACCTGTATATGGTGAAATACTGACAATACGCTAAGATGTACATCAGGTATGGATGGATGTGTGTACATAAAGTGGAGGGCCACATTTGTAGATGGATGTTTCCTGAAGAAAGCTCACAGGTGTGTCACAAGCCATCCTACCATAACATGTGCAAACAGTAAGCTATGTTTCCGGTAATTGCAGGTGAAGGTATACAACCTACACAGCAGTCAGGGTGTCACTGACTGTAAAGCAGTTGACACCTGTAACACTTAAGTCCTCCCATGTGCATATAGCAGTACACCTGCTGAAGGTAGCGTTGGTACACATTGTAATGCGGGCAATACTGTTGCATGTCTGCCAGACGTATCAGATGATAGCAGGTGTTTGTTTCACAGTACTGCCATGTGTGTTTGCTTGTGTGACCATATATGCCACGTATGGTGGGGAATACATCCCAATTGTTACACATCCCTGTACACTGTTGTAGAGATCTGTACATACTGCAGTGTAGACAGCAAGACATAGGCAGGGGTGGAGTGTGTATCACACACGTTTGCTATCTGTATATGCATGACATGTGTGGACTCCAGCGTGTGTATGTGTTTGCATGCATGGCTGTCTGGTGCATGGAGTGAGGATGTATCTATTGAGAACAGATAGGGCCCCTAAATCCTCAAGGTGATGCAATCTACTACCCTGTTGATGCTGTCAGTCATTACTGACTACCTGTACATGTTAATTCTTTGTGTCGTGTCATGTGGGTCCACAGTACTGTAATGGTGATTACCACATAGGCAGGGGTCCTCACCTCAACACTATCACGTGTGTGTGTTACAGTGTTGTTGACCCCATGAGTGTGGACATGTTACTGTGTGTGTCTGTGTTTGTCTGTGTGTGTTCACATCCTGTAATGTGACAGTGTTTTACTGCTACACAGTGAGTCCTCATGCTATCAACTGGCCCCTACCCTTGACATCAGCTAGACCGCTGTGTAAATCCCCCGCACCATGTAGCTGTACCTGTGATGTCACCTGGTATGGATGTCCCGTCTCTAGCCACTGTAGCCTAGTACACAGCTCACATGCTCCTGGATCAGTAGATGTGTAGAGATCTATGGAATGTCAGCCTTTCTATGGAATGTCAGCCTTTATAACAGTGAGGTTGAGGCTACGTATAGCATGCTGGTATTGCCATCCATGCCTGTGAGCACATCACATTTACACATGTGAAACTGTAAACACTGGTACTTAATGGCACATGCAATTAAACCTTAAGGAGGGAAGCAGGGCATCATTACCAACATGCTGTTACTGTTGTTACCAAGACACATACTGTGAACATGAAACAATGCAGTCTAATCCTGTACTACATGGCATGTCTGCTGCATGCCAACGGTACACAACAATTGTAATATACACCTATCTCACTATTCTGTTCACCCTGTGCATCAGACAATATGAGCATGTCCCTGCACCGTTGGTGTGGATGACAGGGATGCGGCACAGGCATCACCATATGTACAGGGTGATAATGTTTGCCAGGGGCCTAGGCTGCACCAGTGGAT
>NC_056725.1:1320255839-1320288339 GCF_019279795.1 Protopterus annectens | reverse complement strand
ATGCCTTCACTCAGAATAGTGTAGTTGCATAGTGCTACATGCATTTATTTTTGCAAATATGACCTCTCTATAAGTTAAAACACCTGAACAGAAACAAAGTTCATATTCTGGGCCATATTTCAGAATAAATGTCCACAATGCACAGGTTGGCATGACATAATTGCATATGATATTTTGCCCAGGAGATTTAAAATTGGCTAGCCAACAGTGTACATGAAAATTAAAAATATGTATCAAAATCGTGTACATTCTAGATTGTGTATGATTCCACAAAATAATTATCACCACCATCATCAACCCCCTTTTCCTCATTTTCTAAATGGAGTTGGGGTACTGTGTCAACTGCCACCTTCTTTCTTGATTCAGTGCCACTTTTCTACATTCTTCAGTGGTCATGTCTGACTGTCAAAGGTTTTGTCTTATACAGTCTTTCCGTCTCTTTTCTGGATGCCTTTGATTCTTCTAGCTTTTATCCCGTCTTTCCCAAATCTTCTTCCCCAGATTGTCTACTGTTTTCCTGCACATCCAGCCAACCACTGCACTCTGTTCTTTTTGACCTTCTCTGTACCTGGAGCTACTTTGGCTTCTTGTGTGATGTCCTCTTTTCTTCATTGGTCCAGCAGTCTGCATCTTGCTATTCATTTCAGATGTTTCACCTCTATCACTTATTGCTTCCTCAATTGCTCTTCATTCACTGCTCAAGTTTCTATACCACATAATAGTACTGGTCACACCACTGTTTTGTACACCTTATTTTTCAGTTTCTTTGACATTATTATGTCACACACTACCCCTGGCACTTAGTGTCAGTTGCCTACAGTCCCTCTGATTATAGTTTTAACTTCCACACTCAAACTTCTCTTCTACTCAGCCATCACTACCAGATATTTGAAGCTGCTAACTTGTTCCACTATTTCCTTTCTATCCCAATTTTCAGCTTCTTATGATTACCCTCATTTGCTGCCATTACCAATGCCTTAGCTGTATTCAGTTTCATCTCATTTGCCTTCAGTTTTGCATTCCATTCCCCTAACATTTGCTGAAGTTCTTATTAAGAGCCTGCTTGCAATGGCACACTGTTTATTTGCAGAAGCTTTGTTGATCTGTCCCCTCAAACCTGTTTCTAATGTAGTCCATCACTAGTATGAACAGCAGTGGCCTCAGAACTGAGCACTGATGCACATCCACTCCAACTGGGTACCCTTCTGTGAGTTTGAATGCTGTTCATAGTTGTGTCATCAGGTTCTTGTACATAGCTGAACTAATTTTACCAATGTTCCCCGGACTTCAAGTCATTGCAGGACTGACCGAATCAGCTTTCTTGTGACATTGTCATATCCTCTCTCCATGTCTAGGAATTCCCATTTGGACTGCTTCATTGTCTCTAGATTCTTCGTCCTATCTGTCTCACTTCAGACATGATGCTGGCCATGCTGCTTGCTGATCTCAGTTCAAACTGCTCTCCTTCTACCTTACTTTCTACTACTTTACATATTTGTTTATCAGTCACCTTATCCAGCACTTTTGTGCAGTGTGGCAGGTGTTTGTTACCGCTATACGGCCCACAGTTTTATGAATGCCTCCTTTATTATTGTACACTGGCACTAGAATGAATATTCTCCAGTCATCTGGGACACACCTCTCTCCCCATACTGATATGAGTACCCTCTAGAGCCATTTCTCCCCTAACTCACCTAACATTTTGAACATATCTTCCATGGCCTCACCTGAGCCTGCTGTTTTCCCTGATTTCATTTTCCTAGGCACTGTTTTTACTTCTTCAAGGGTAGCCTCCTCTTCTTCTTCTTTCATCATAGACTATGTCTGAGGCAGCACAACTTCTTTGGGATTTTCTTATTTCAGAAGCTGCTGGAAGTACTTCTTCCATCTGCCTTTGATGTCCTATGGACTGGTGACCAGCTTGATACCTGCATCCCTTATGAAAAGTTTCTGATGACCATCTTCTTTATCATTCTGTCTTTGTCTTGCAACCTTTCACTTTCTTTGTGCCATCTACTGAGTTACTTTCCAGAAGCTGGTTGAGTGTCTCTGATGTCTTGTTCTTCGCTATTGCAAATGTTCTCTTAGACTGTTTATTAGCCAACCTGTATTTTTTTTTGCTGAATGCATTTTTTCTATTGCACACTTTTTCCTGCAATCCTTCTTTCTTTTGATGACTTCCTGGACTTCTGTGTTCCACCACCCGCTTTCCTTATGTATTATATTTTCTTACCTGGCTCACCTGTGCATCAGTTCTATAGTCCTCACACATGCTGTTTTAAGGTGCTGCCATTCTTCTTCAACTCTACCTATTTCCTCTTCTTCTTTAGGTGCTAGAGCCCAAAGTATTTTCTTGAACACTTGTTCTTTCTCTGCAGTCAACTTTCTGGTTTTCCGTATAGTTTCTGTTAACCTTTGAGACTTCTCTGACCACTGTTTGCAGCTGACTGTGGCAACCAGTGGTTTATAATGTGGACAACTATTTAACTGGGGATAACTTTGCAATCACTGATTCTACTCCAGTTCCCTTTTCCACACACTCACTTACACAAATTAATAACAACAACAATAGTAATAATAATAATAATAATAATAATAATAATAATAATAATAATAATAATAATAATAATAATAAGGATAGTTATTGCATCGTTTGAGTAATAGACAGAAATCACAGTAAGGGCACAACAGTATTGCTTTAGTCAGATACCTAATCCATTACTTCTCATTGTTTCATTGAGGAAAAGTAATAGTGGAACATCTTCACAAGGGTATTGCAGTAACAGCATACTTAAGCACATAACTTTTGACTGGTTTCTAGTTAAGTCATTCTCAGTGTCTTTGGCTGAATGTACTTAAGATATTTAAAATGCTGGGGCATTTTATTAATGCTGTTTTAGCATACGATAAGTGTAGCTTTAATAATATGCTGTTGTGTTGGAGTGGGAAACTGTTCTCTGAGCTGAAAATGCCAAAGCCCATATCTAATTGCATCAGTATGCAATACACGTCACATTACTTGGGAAAAGTCCAGTTTGTACCAAAAAAGGATGAAAAAAAGACTTTTTAATACCATACAAACATCTTTAAAGGTCGGTGTGTTTCTCTAAAATGTGTATACAGCTCTGCTCTGCTATATATGTGTTTTATAGTTTGCAATTTGTATTGCATTGCACTGTGTCTTTGTTTTCAGTGACAATGGTAGGCTGCAATGTATAACTATGGCTCAAAAAAAAAATGTTATCACCTAAAATGTTTTATGGTTAAACTTTTATTACAGGATAATATGTATGTATATCGATCTATCTAGCTAGCTATCTATCTACATACAAATAGCATTCCTTTTAGCTATGCAACAAAATGATACTTTAATTATAAGCAAGGATACACTGGCAGCAAGTAAGCTCAACAAAAAAATTATATTTTTCTTTCCTTGACTTCCTTGCATATGTCTTCAATACAAAAGGATGCAGACCTATAAGACTAGAACCTCAGGGTATTCCTTAACAAAAAGGCTTGTATGCCAGAGAACAGAAGACAAAAAACTACTTTATTAAAGAGCCAAGCAAACATCCTATCTAATCCTGTCAACATTAGCCAAGAAGATGTCTATCAATAGCAAATGCTTGTTTAAATTGGTAAGGTGTAAGAGATCCCAACACACTGCTTTTTTTTCTGACATTTTAAAGTAATATGTATTCTTAAGACAAAGAAGAATTTTAAATACTTAAAATTAATTGATATGATGACAGCTGAAAGGCAGTTAGTTGTGCCTGTGGGAAACAAATGGATTGTAACTCTGACCAGAGTGATTAAAGACATCTTCAGTCTGGCATGCCACAAATGTATTTTAATGCAGATAGGAACGTATATCTGTAAGTAAGTAATGACACTTTGCATTCCAGACTGACCACAGGCTCATAATAATCATTTTGCTTTCTCATTCTTTAGAGATTTTCATTTAAAAACAGTAACTGTACTATGCATTAGTTCTGCAAGTAAGTAAAAGGAAAGAAAAAACAGTTGCTAGCATCTGAGAAACAGTTATGAGCATCTAGTAGCTAATCTTGTTGCTTTATTTCAGCTGATAAAAATGCAGTAGGGGTTTTAAAAGTACACATATCTGACGAATATTTCTTTGTCTGTCATCAAATAATTATAGTGCAGATTTAAAAAAGGCCCATCAGTTTGAATTTAAAGGATACATTTTCATACAAGGAAAAAGATGTAATCCTTGCTCTCATAGCAACTAACAGCAGATGATGTGCCTGTATCCATGGCATTTGTAAGGTGTTAAAGTCTCCTTTTCATTTCTTTGGCAGCATTTTCAGACACTTTGAAAAACAATCTATTTTGTCAGAGCTCAGTACTGTAAAAGTGTATTAAGTAATGTATGCAGCAAACTATTTTGTTTTCTTTCACTTCTTCTGTTATCCTCATAATGAATCTTATTTAAAACTCAGGCAACATTGTATCAAAACATCTCTCATATGGTAAGGCATATCATTTTTCTTTTTTAACAGAAGGATTAAGTCAACAGTTTTGGTAAGACTTTTTTGTGATATACTTACACAGTTTTACAATATTTAGATCAAGAATCTCAACTTGCATCTTCAGATACTCTCTGTACGTGAATTAAAGAATTAGTCATTTAAGTTTGGAGAATGATTTGAGAACTGCATTGCAGAGGCTTTACTGCATTGAGCTGATGCCAGGAAAAATGTTCTTTGCTGCACCTGTTACAGGAATAACAACAGTGTCTCATCTTATGGATATTCAAGATTAATGCATAGGGTCAGGTAATCCCTTAGAAATGGAAGATGCACGTGAATTTATTAAAAAGTAGAAGATCCCTCACCTGTGCCTATTTAATCAATCAGTGATTTGGCACAAACTGAAATTGTTAGAATAAGTAAAGAAAAAAGCCTGTGTAGAATACAATGAAATTGTATTTGTAAAATACATGCAACATAAAAACTTGTTCTCGTCTACAAAAATAGATTTCAGTGATATGTGAAATTTAGAATTTCCATTAACAGAACTGTGACTTATAAAAAAAACATGTACCTAAACAGTTTACATGTGTCTTCATGGAGTGCCATGAATATATGTTTCCTATAAAAGTTCAGAAACACAACAACATTAATGGAGGACAAAAGGTGACGCTACTGTGAGGATACTAGATATTGCTCTCTGTGCTAGCATCTCTGGCTGAAGTTTTGTAAATACTTGTAAATATTTAAAAAATTACCTTGTGTTATATATGCCAGCATAGCACGGCTAGTGATAATTTTGTAAATAAGTTTATGTTTTTTGATTATTACTTTGATTTATATAAGATGTTTGAATCAGTGTTCAGTCTGATCAAATGTTCATGTTTTTAAAAAGAATTCTGAATGTAGGTTATGCCATTCAGCTGACCTAGATGTGATGTCATTGTGTGCCAGAGATGAAAGGAATTGAATCTCCACAGCATCTGTTTTGTTTACTTTTTAAAGTCTGACATGAGAGAGTGAAATTCTCATAACAACTTTATGTGACTTAAAAATTTCTAGTATAAAATCAGGTTTTGAGTCAAAGTTCAGAGTAGTTGTAATTATTCAGTTATCATTTGTTTTGCAGAAATCAGTAGTTATCACTGATAGATTTCCAAAGCTGTTCAGCAGAAATAGTAAGATTTATTATTGTTGTCACTGAGGACTGGACACCAGCCTGAAGATTGGGCATAAATTCAAATCTTGCCATGTCGAAGTAAAAATATCATCTTGCCTTGATGAGTTAATTAGAGTAGACAAGGACAGTTAATCTTTAGACAGTTAGAAAACTACAGCTGGAGTTTTTTTCTATAATCAGTGTGAAATCTATCCATCAGTGTTATTTTCATAATTCCTGTGTGTGAAATTATGTGGTTTATTGGAATCAGTTATTCAGTGTGTATATGTTTGAATCATTTCATTGATTAAATATATTACTACATTTTAGTGTGGCTGGTTATTTAGAAAGTACTTTTAATAACCCTAGAGTGTTTATGCTTATTGTGATAACACCAGGGCCACTCTGAAAAGCCTTACTGCTTGGATTGCATTACCGTTTATTTTAATATTTATTTTATCCAATAAAATTGAACACCCCTTTTGAAGGGTATTGTGGTATTTGAGTGGTGGCAGCAGTTGCCTGATAATTTGGGAAAGAGGACATAGCAGGTAAATCTGTGCCAGTCTTTCCCAAGAGTGTTTGTATGTATGAATATCAAACATTTAAGAGTGAGTGAGTTGGATACCTGGAACTGGGACACATTGTTCTACAGTGGTTAGTGTGCAGACTCATTTGGGGAAGAGACCCAGAGTGAAGCATATAGTCCAGTCCCAGGTTTGGAGCCTTTTCCCAGTGTACTCTTAGGGGGAATTGTGTGTTCTGCCCCTGCTTTCAGAGATGCTCCCTTATCAGAGACAGTGGTGAGGACTGAGGCTCCTTAGTAACTGCCCAGGTTTAAGTAGCATCTTCACAGCTATTACCATAAAAGTAAACTAACATTACATTGAGTGCTATTATAGAATCTCTGATCATAATAATATTACTATGTGTTTGAGACATGGATGCTAAGAAATTCAGAGCAAAGCTTAAGAGGTAATCCTTAAAATTAATTTCAAGAACACATAATAATGGGTTATGATTGGTGAGACCTGATCATAACTCTTTGTTGTACATGGAGACTTATCTCTCCATTCAGGGTCTATATTAGAACACTGAACATTCAAAATTTCGAGTGTTTTAATATTGACCAGATGAAAATATCAAAGGAACAGAAAACCAAATTTTTTCCTAGGGAAAGAATTTGGTTGTCCGTTTCTGTTGCTTCAGTATTTTCTGCGCTGTGGTGAAAAGTTACGGGTTGGGTTCAGGTAAGTGTGCAATTGTGTGGACGTGAGGGTTAGGGTGGGTTAGGTGAGTTAGGGTTAGGGCGCAGGTCAGGTAAGTGTGTGATTGTGTGGACGTGAGGGTTAGGGCAGGGTAGGTGAGTTAGGATTAGGGCACGGGTGAGGTGACTGTGTGATCATGATGGACCTTAGGGTTAGGGTTTGGGTTAAGGTAAGTGGATAGTTAGTGGTGTACGTATAGTATAGTGTAGGGTTAGGTGTAAGAGTTTAGGTGTATGTGTGTGGGTTGCTGTTTGTTTGGTGTGCTTGTGTTGTGTGTATGTGTTTTGGAACAGCAAATTTTTTCCCTAGGAAAAAAATTTGCTGTTCTGAATGTTCGATGTTTTCAATTTTCGATTCATAGTGTTCAATATTAGAACACTCGACATTAGACCCTCCATTCACTATCAGTTAAAAAAGAAAAAAAAAGCATGATGTGTTTTACTGGCTGTTAAAGCCAGTAAGACACTTAGTGGCTGTTGTCACATACACAGCAAGTAAAGAAAAATTCACAGACAGTTTTTAAACACAGCCCTAATTTAAATAAGTTGCTTACAGACTGACATCTGTAAACTTCCATGAACCTAGGAGGAAAGATATTCAGGGACTGAAGGAACTTCCCTTTACTTATATCCAAATATAGCAGTGTTTAGGGAGAGTATAACATTTGTTACACCCCTTTGAAAGCGCTACTTTGGTTAGGTCTCATGCTACAGTAACACATAACAGGTTCATCATTTTTCTGATTTTGGAGTGCAGTCACAGGCTCTATGCACTACAGTGTATTAGGGAATGGGCAAACTGTACATCAAAATCCTGACTGGAGAATGAATGTTCTCCAGCAGACAAGTAATACCCACTGAAAAACAAGTCCCCCACTTCACGGCAGCATATCAAGCTGCTGTGGAGCTTGGACTGAAATAAAACTGACAACCTCCATTATTTTACATTCACTAAGCAGTGCTTCTGCTTTTTACTGAGTGTAAAATATATTTAATATAAAGTAAACTAGAAAACAAAAGTGTGTGTGTGCTTGTGTGTGTGTGTATGTTAGTATATGCATGCATGTGACTGAAAACGAGATTGATTGAGCCATTATTTTACTCTTGCTAAGCAGCTCTTTTGTTTTTCAGCAAGTGTAGAAACTAAGTATAACAGAAAAAAGTGTGGGTGTGTATGTTTCTGTTTGGGTGTTTGTTTCTGTCTGTGTGTGTGTGTGAATGCATGAAAGCAAAGTGTGTGCGAGTGAGAGAGAGTGAAGAGTAAGAGTGATCGAGCAGCAACAGCAGCACTGAGGAGGATTATGTACATCTCACTTTTTTGATCAGGTTAACTGGATGAAACTTAAAATAAAGGAGGAACAAAGACTCAAAACAGGAACGTATTCCTCTTAAAAAAGGCACAAAGTTTCTTCAATAATAGAATGCGTTAGCATGCATCTTTCTGAGGTTCAAGTGTGGGTATGTGTGCGTGTGTACGTGCATGTGTGTGTGTGTGTGTGTGTGTGTGTGTGTGTGTGTGTGTGTGTGTGTGTGTGTGTGTGTGTGTGTGTGTGTGAGAGAGGGAATGACAGTGAGATGATGGACTACTGGCAGCAGCAGATAAGAGGTTTGCATACCTCTCAACCTTTTAGCTCAAGAAATCTAGATAAAGCCTGAAATAAAGGAGGAACAAAGGCTTACAAAGTAAGTTAAATTACAGGAAAGAAATTCAAATAATAGAAAATAAAGTCTGAAAGTCAAATGTATGTCATTATTTAATTACTTCAATCCCCAATGACTGGCAAGAAACCACACATTTTAGCAGTAAGGGACTAAAAAAATAAAACAAACGCTGAGATGTTTTTTTTAAAAAATGATATATTTTGGATGTAAAATTCTTCCTCTAACAACATTTACATATACTACAGCAACTTTGAAACATTAGGAATTGAGCTTCAGAACACTATTGGGCAGGTGTTAATTAAACATGAGCACATACCCTGTCGGGCATTATTGCTTGGTTAACTTACAACTATTCATAAAAGCACATGGATACTAAAAAACAATGCCTGAAAGAGGAATGGCTATTGTGTTACCTATACAACTTTTCCATCATCAGAACAGACTGAACTAAGTATGACTTGGAATCCCTAAATAATGATAATCTATAAAGCTTCTAATATTAAGAAAGCAAAAAGCATATTTCGGCTGAATAAACTTTCCATATGTTCTTGCATTCTACCCAGGAGGTAATTATCATTCCCGTGGTATGGGCTCCCAGATTTAATGGAGATGTTTTTGTTTTCAGGTGTAGGTTACACATATAGTATTTTTAATCTAACCTGTGAGTGTCGGTTTTGATGCAGGCAATTGTTTTCATGAACCCAATATAATAGCTTCATATATACATAAGTATTTGCTATGCTGTTGATGTGGCAGGATCTAAAGAAGCCCATTTACATTCACATGGTAGTTTTTAGCTCTTATATTTTGCATATGAATAACCCAGAGATCGGCTGAACAAAGACATACAGGGACATTTATATGCCTCCCCCTTATCCATGAGGGACAGACTTGCCAATCCATCAGTGAATTTGTGGTTTTCCATCCATTTATCCAAATTAAATTTCAATAAGCTAACAGAGAGAGTTTTATTTAGAGTGTGAAACAGTTCCATACAAGTGGAAGTCACTGTGATAGTTACCCAATAATAATGAGCAGAATGTGTAACTGATTGATATCTAGTTTCCTTTTTATGAATACATTCATAATCCTTGTCATATCTCAGAGGATAACATCTTACCTGGGTTTTGGTTGGAATTTCATTAGAACCCCAAACCATTTCAAACTATGTGGGATACAAAATAACATTACTAACTATGCCACTTTGGTAACGATAGTCCGGATAGCTTATTTTCCTGTTGCACTCGTAAACAGACTACCTACTGAAATGTCTGGTGGAAATAATGCAGCACAACCTAGTAAGACTGTTAAGTCCATCCACCTGGTCTAGAACTTACATGGAAATGGAGAAAGGGGATTTTAGCAATAAAGAAGTATGCATATAAAAAGTAGGCAAGAAAGGACTAAATTTACTGGAGAAAATTAGGAAAGGAACAAAGATATTGAGAAAAAATAACTAGAAAGGGAAAAATAATAGACTGGGATGAGGCCAGGCAGAAGTTTGGACTGCAGGTTAGAGACTTCTTTCCCTACCAGGGATTAATAACAGAGTATAACCAAACAGAACGGGTTAGGGGAATGATGAGTAAAAGACCAGCTCCAGTAGAGTGTCTAACCGAGTCTAGAACAGAACCTGCTGTTAAAAACTATAACTAGTAGGCCAAATTAACTTTGCATGATAACTATAAGCATAAACCAGAGGAGGTTAGCAAAGACTAAAAAAGAGATTGGAAAGGTAATTTACAAATGTACATTAGGAGGACTTATGTATGTCTCCCAAGTATGCAACAACATCCAAAAGGTTTAAGATTTTTAAATTATATGTTATTGAATATGATAAAAACAGAATAAAAAGCAGCATTCTGAACTCAGAAACAAAGCACTGAAAAAGAGTATGCAACAATGTCCAAAGGGTTTAGGATTTTTAAATGATATTTTATTGACTATGACAAACCAGAATAAAAAGCAACATTCTGAACTCACAAACAAAGCATTCCCTACTTCAAAATATGAAGAACTCAGAAACATTTCTAAAAAACTAGTTAACAATGATAAGAAGAATTTTGTCTGCTCCATCCAATCAAGCCTACAGAATAATCCCAAAAAAATCTGGACTACCATTAATAAACATTTTTATCCTGGCAACCAAACCATACACAACCCCTTCCCCTACAGCACTGACTGAAACAGCTACTTTCTTAAACAACTACTTTATAGGTACAATCCAAAAGCTATCTCAGAAAAACAACACTTCCTTTAACCCTATTCCATCTTATAACATAACACCTTCAAATTGCTTCTCATTTAAACCAGTTCCCACTTCTTACATCAGATCTTTCTTGCTCAAACTGAAACCATGCTCTGGCTCTACTGACAAACTACCGTCTTACTTTCTCAAAATTGCTGCATAGTCTATCGCCTATCTAGTATCTGTACTCATAAATAGATCCATTACTGAGGCCTGTGTCCCTGACATATGGAAAGCCTTCTATATGATTCCACTACATAAGGCTGGCAACTGCACCAACCCTTCTGACTACAGGCCCATTGCCATTTTGTCCCTTCTCCAAAATTCTTGAGAAATGCATACATACCCACCTACACAAACATCTGTTACAAAATAACCTACTAACCACCACCCAACATGGCTTCAGACCCTACCACAGTACTTCCACCGTATTACTTTCTTTCACCCAAATGGTAGCCGAGGCCTGTGATAACAACATGTCATTCCCTGCTTATTCCTTGATCTCTCAAAGGCTTTCGATACTGTTTCTCACTCTAAACTTTGAGCTCCTCAGTAAACTGGTTCTCCAGCTACTTCTCCTATAGGCAACAATCTGTTAAATGGCAAATTGCCCTCTCCCCCTTCCTTCTGGTCAACACTGGAATTCCTCAAGGATCAATCCTTGGCCCCCCCTTATTCAATATCTTAACAAACAAACTACATTCTGCTTGCAAATTCTCTGCTCTGTTACAATACACCGATGATTCCACCAGTAGCTGCTGGTGACTTCAAATCAAAGAGGTGCTGCAGGAGACAGCTGAATGGGTGGGGGTCAGTGGGAATGGGTGTGGCCAACTAGTAAGGGGCATAGCTATGCTCAAAACCACAAAAACTCGGACTTTAATTAAATACACTGCCCTGGGTGCCAAACCATCATTATGAGAGTCCAATCAAGACAAAATGAAGTGGACAAGAAAAAAAATATTTCAATGCATTGGCTACATGACAGCTTATGTAATATCTAGATGGAAACAAAAAGGTTGTGAGGTATGAAAAATGAATTACTTTTTAAATACATTACTGGAATACCAGTTGAAATCAAGTACAAAAAAACAAGAAGCACTCAACTCAAACCACTTCTCCTTGGACTGTAATTCTAATTATAATTTATATTCAGCTTTATAAAAGTGCCAAGTAACGTGCTGAAAGTAGCAAACTATGTGATACCGATTGCCCCCACTTGTAAAAATGTTTCTTATCCAAAAAAGACCTGCTGCCTGACAACAACTATCTACTTGTTTCATGGGGAAAACATGATCAAAGTAAAAAATGAACAGCAAACAACAAACAAGCTCAAGATAAATTGCTTAAAGGATTACTGCACAGGTTATGGACCACACATGATAGATTGGCATTCTGTTTAGTTTATGGGTAAAGCCTGCAAAAATGACTGCAAGTCTCCAACAAATGTAATAAGCTTCTGAAAATATTGTAATTCTGTCCTTTATTATAAATACTATCATATGCATTTCAATACTTAAGGCTTATACGTTATCTAGTTATGTAAATATTCTCTGCATGGCAACAACAAAAAGGCTTTCAATATTGATAATTCTTTAACAGTATTATTATTAAAGCTTACTTACATCTTACAATCTCCAACAAGTTTACCTGATGGTCATTAAAGCATTGCTACTTCAACACAGAGCAACAGGCACTTCAACAACATGCATTTTCTGAATAATAAGAAACATAAATCAACAGTATAAAAATATGATAGAAAACCAGAACATTCTGCAAAATCACGGACAGATGAAAATCCACTGTAGTACTTGTGTCTACCTTGGATGGGGGATATTTTGCACACTTACACCGCATAAATGTTCATTGCCTTGCTTGGACACATACAGAGTCACTACAGGGGGGAGTGGGGTACAACAAGTATGTCACAATTTGAAATCTCTCTGGCTGATGGTGATGGCCTTGACACATTTGTCATACCTCTCAACCTCAGAGCAAGAAATCCAGAAAAAGCCATCAATAGAAATGGGACAAAGGCCCAAAAATAAGGTCAATTTGTAAATATTGCTCTTATAAACTTAGAAAGATAATAGAACAGTAGGTATTGCATTAGTATGAATTTTCTGAAGGGTATGAAATCTGAAACTCAAATGTCTGTCATTATTTTCTAACTTCATTATTTAATGATTTGCCACTGATTTGCCAGAAAACCACAATTTTATGAAAAATGGACCACAAATGTGATGCAAAAATATAAAATAGCCACACAATACAGTTGGGAACCTGTCAAAGAAGTGACACATTTTTAATATAAGTACCATTAAGTTGAGCAGCTGACAAAATAAGAGAATCTGCATGCATTTCTAAAGTAAAAGTTATCTGTAACTCTGATCATAACAATTATTTATTAATTGTAAACCCGCCACGTTTCTTCCAACATTGCCATTTTATGGAGGGATTAATAGGGGGAGAGCAACATTTTGAGCCACAATCAGGAACATTTGAGAGATTTGGATACACCTAATTATGTAAAGTGATTTATTTGTGCATACCTCTCAACCTTTTAACACAGGAAATCTGGACAAGGCCAAATATATTGGGGGAACAAACAAACAGTACTAAAAATTGCTCTTGTATAAACTTAGTTGATAGAATGACAGGTCTTGCTTTAGCATGCATTTTCTGAAGGGTATGAAGTCTGAAACTCAATGTCTGTCATCATTAAGTGACTTAATTCCTAAATGATTTGCCAGAAAACCACAAATTTTATGAGGAACAAACCAAAAATAAGGAGCAAAAATCTATTCATTCTGTGAAAAATCTGGACAGTTGAGAGGTATAGTTCAGCTAGGAGAATTGTGTGGCAGAAATCCTACACTATGGACTTAGCTGCCTAGGTGTGAACAATAAGTACCCACCCCCAAAAAATGAAGATCTAAGAGAAGTGATTGCTTCAATCTGGCATCATCTCTTTCAATAGCATTTAGACTCAATCAGTGAAAATATTCAGTAACAAAAAAAGTCTGTGCTTGTAGACAGTTGATTTAATTGGTTTCTAATTAAACACATCCAAACAAGAACAGGGAAGGGCCATACCTGAGCTGGTCAGATAATCAATAAACACCTTCCTGATTGTATTATATTATATTCCTTGTATAATACAGTACAGTTGTTAGAGTGTTTTTAATGTATTGTTTTGAACATTTTTCCAGTAAACAATGAAACAAAATTCATTCACCAATAATGATTAAACTGCCCATTTCAGAACATTTCCATCATAAAAGTCTACTCAAACTTCTACAATCCACTAGTTTCAGTAAATATGCACAATCTCTGCAAAAGTAAAAGTCATCTAAATAATTCCACATTATAGAGATCTGTAACTAATTAAGAGGTTGTTGCTAGCAAACAACTTTATATTTTATTGTTTCATTTAAAAAAGTGCCTGTTGCCCTTGAGGAATACATTGCCTATGTTACATTAAAAAATGATAAGCTAGTAATATTGCAATAGGGAATGCATGACAAACTGATAACAGGTTCATAGTTACTAGGTATCTCCACCAAAGAGGACATTCTCAGGACTGCAACATCCACCCCCTTTAAAAGTACAGCACAGTACAGTAATGCATCTAAATACTGTGAGAGTAGAACCCCCAGCGTTCGGTATCAAATGCAAGTTCTTAACCTGTTATACTATTAACAATGCAAGCAGACTCAGCATAAGCAGCACTAAGCTTCTCTTCCACTGAAGCTCTCAGCTCTTTGTAAAATGCTCTCAACATTCAACTGTATCTCTCAACTTTGCAGCACAAGATATCTGGAAAAAGACACAATTTATTGGGGGGGACAAAAGCCCAAAACACAGGGACACATTTTAAACATTGCTTGCATAATCTTGGGAAGTTACTAGAATAAAATGCTGTGTTACCAACATGCATTTCACTGCCAAGTCTTAAACCCAGGACCCTGTGCACTACAGTTAGAGCAACATGCCAGTATGCCAGCTCAGCTGTTCCTTGAAAGATGGGAAGACTGAAACTTAAATGGCTATCATTTAGTGAATTCAGTTCTCACCATAGCTTTTAACCTCTTAGCACAAAACACCTGGACAAATAACGGGGGAATACAGCACCAAAAATAGGAGCAATGTTCAAATATTGATCTTATAAACTTAGAAAATTGCTAGAATAAAATGTTGAAGTCTGTAATTCAAATGCCTGTCATTCACTGATTAAAAAATCCAGAAAACCACAGATTTTATGAGTAACAGAACAAAAATATGAGGGAAAAATCTCAACACTTTTCACAAGTGGTGGTGGGTAGGGAATTCAGGCTCTTGCTACCTGTACCTAAAGTACAGGATTTGAGCCTGAGTAACTCTAGCCACCAGGTATATTTAACTGGGGCATTTCACACACACACACACACACACACACACACACACACACACACACACACACACACACACACACACACACACACACACACACACACACACACACACACACACACACACACACACACTTGTGCATGCGTATACACATGCACACACACACACACACACACACACACACACACACACACACACACACACACACACACACACACACACACACACACACACACCTACCTCTCTCATTACCTGTATATTCCTCTCTTGTAGCATAATTTCCCTTAGAGTATATTCCTTGCAGCAAATGGAGTGCCAAATACAAATTCCCTGAGAGATAGCATCCTGAGTTCCAAATATAAATCCCCTTTCTTCCTGGGAGCCAGTCAACAGACATTGCAGTCTGATTTCTCATGTACATGACTGCAGATGTTGCAGTCTGATTTCCTTCCAGTCTGTGCAGTTACAAACCACATAGACCTCTGGATATCAGTGTATAGATGCCTCTCTGTGTAATCCGGACTGGTGAAATGGCAGTCCGGATGAGCATGCATACACAGTTCTGATCTGGGCTGGTTAAACAGCTATCCGGATAGAAACTTGCTGGTCATGCATGCACAGTTCTGGGACTTGCAGCTATCTTCATTGTATAGCGGGGAGGGGGAGGATGCAGTCCTGCAGTCCAATAGCATGAGCCACCAATGGATTCCACACTCATTCCCACTACCCATAGTATTACTGACCTTTTAACACTCACTCAGGATATCTTCTCAGCTGTAGAAACATGGCTCTTCATTAATCAGCTAGTACTGAATCCTAAAAAAAAACATAAGTCCTTCTGTTCTTTCCTAAAACACTGACACAACACAAATCCTCTTTTGTTATCACCTCCTTCAACAATACTATCACTAAAGCTGAACCTCATACCAAACTACTTGGCACCATAATTGATGATGAACTAAAATTTGACCTTCACATCCAATAATGCATAAAAAAAACACCAGAAATTTGGGCTTTACAGAAATCGTAAATTCCTCACACCAACTTCCAAACTTTCTCTGGCTCAGTAACTCCTCCTGCCTAGTTTACTTTATGCTGCTCCTATCCTAACTGACATTCAATCTGCTCTTTTGTCCAAATTCAAACATACAACAAAATAGCCAGATTCACCACAAACCTCCCTTACAACTCTCACCACTGTCTTGCTCTAAAGAAGCTTCAATGGCCTGAATTCTTTCATCAACTACTACTTCCTCAGTTACAGATCACATATTCTGTTCTTTACAATCTCTCTTCATGACCTTCCCTCTCCAACCTTTTATCTTAGTACACTCCGCTATGACATCTCTGCTCAACTGACCAACATCTTCTTGATATCTATACAGCCACAAATAAATTGGAAGGTTCCTTTACAAGTGCTCTGTAGCACTTTTGAAACACACTCCCTACTTACATATGAAATATCTCTCAACAACACCAGTTTAAAAGACAGTTAAAAAAAAAATATTTCTTTAATACCTGGTCCTGTCCATGTCTTGCTCCCACTGCACATCTCTGTAGCCCCCCCCCTTTGACTCACTCCTCTTCAATTCTATTTGAATTATATCCTCCCCTTGCTCGTATCCTTATTCCTCATTTTCTTTCATTTTACTATCTAATATGCAATTGCAATGTCTTTATACTCTTGCATTATACAGATGGAACTTATAACTTCAAAATGAGACCCTCTGTACTGTTTACCACTGTTTTGTCCTCTTCCTGGGGATACTTTTTGTTATGTAAGTTATTTTACCTTATTACATTGTATATAACTGTGCTTTCATATGTAGACTGGAATTTGTCTCCTCAGGTTATAGGAATGTACACTGGACTGTTTTTGCTATTTGTAGTATCATTTCATGTCTGTATGTAGATTTTGCTTTTGTACCATTATTTCATGCTTGCATGTAGATTAGAGCTTTTCTACTGGAGTCTCCACTGAAAATGGGCCCTTGGCTCAGCTGGACTAACCTGGTTAACAAACAGCAAATACATAAATAAATAAATAAATAAATAAATACATAAAGCATAATAATGTAAAAGGAAAAAAAAAGCACAAGACATAGAATCAGTGTACACTATTTTCAATGCTGAACATTCTTATAAGTCATTTAGCTCATTTCCATTTCAAAGTTTGCTGTTATAGCACATACAAATTGATCAAGCTTTATTCTGGGAAAAAGGATTGGTATGATCCACCACAGGCATGGAAGGTAGTCTAGTGTCTCTGTGCCCTTAAAAGACTACAGAATGTAACCCAGATGTTTACCAAACAAGCCTGAAACACCTTCAGCTGTAAGCTGTTCCCTTGATTTCCAGGGCTTATCAGCAATCAATTTTATGATATTGGCAAGTACTCGAAAAACATCTGTTGTCAGAAGGGTATGTGGTTGTTAACTTGGATTAAATTCAAAATAATCAAAACTGCCAGACCATAGAGACATCTAAGGCATAGATCTCCTTCTAGGTTTGAAATAGAAATTCTCAACAGGCATTTACCTTAGAGCACTCCCAGAACATATGAATAGTATCCACCCTGCTGGCCCAGCATCTCAGTATTTGCTATCCTGTGCCCTTCCAAATGTCCACAACCTATTCAGTATTACCACCTATACAGCATCATTATTTGTTGGTTGGTCAGAATATTTTTGCCAATGCCTTAGTTTGTGAGGGGTTTGCCACATGTGTCCCCATTAGTGTATGATTTAGAATTTTTGGTTGGAAGTGTATGTATAGGTATTTTTGTACCAAAGCAGGCATACAAGATGATTTCCTCAGGCAGACAGCAAATACTGGAAGTGTATGGGAAAGAGAGGGGCAATTGGGAATTTTTTTGTTTTTTGTTTTTTTTGGGGGCAGGGAATGTAATGAGTTGGCAGATTTTAAGAATTTCCTACAGAACACTTTGTCAGAAATGTAGAGGGAGCAAATCTTTGTAACAAAGGACGTGATTCTTTTGATTTTTAAACACAAGATCTGAATTCCCTAGACATAGCAAGGCACTATTAAGGTTACTGCTACTGGGTGCCAGAATAGCATTTACTGGAAAATAGAAATAAAAATCTCAACCAGATGTAACTTAAGTACTGAATAATGTAAAGGAGATAAAAGAAGAGTCACCAGGATCTTTAGAAAAGGGAAAGAACAAATTAATCAGAATTAAATGGAATTTGAGGGAACAATACATGCAGAATAATGTTCAGGAAGATGAGTGAGATTTAATGGAAGGTAGGAATTGAGCGATTTATTTAATGTTGGAGTAAATGATAATTATTAAAAAGAAAACATGTTTATGAAAATAATGATGAAAATGTTACAAAGCTTTTCTTTTCTACTTATTTATGTGTACCTGCATTAGTGTTTAAAATGTAATGTAATAAAGATATTTATAAAGATTTAAAATTGAAATATATGTTTAGCCAAAGCAAATGACCATGTGCTATCCAGGAGTTTTGCAAAAAAAGAGCAAACAAACAAACAGAAAATATACATTTGCAAAAAAGTGCTTGCCAAGTGATATACCATAGTTTTCCCCTTTAAAACTACATGTAAACTCTTACACCAGTAAATCCTGGGAATTGTCCTTCTTGGGATACATTGGATCTCAAGGAGATAAATGTAAATAGAAACAGGATTGAGAATCATATGAAAGTAAAAAAAAAATGTATCAAGACTGAAACACTGCTGGAAATAAAGACATTATTAGGATTCCTGGACTCTGAGAAGCACAGAGGTATTTAACACTAGTGCCTGAAGTTTTTGCAGTGTCTGACACAGAGAGATCTGCAAATGATTTTCCTGATTGGGCCATTAGCTTTACATTTTCAGTATGATGCCTTTCTCTTAGCAGTTTTCTCTTCAGCTTCCATGCTGACAGATTCAGGTAGGTTGGAACGGAGGTGGAGAAGGAGATTCTGAAACAGAATTTCTCTGCAGTGGCAGAATAGTTCCAATATCAGGAATCAAGGAGTGAGCTCCACTGTTGATCAGCCAGTGTGGAGTGATTAATGTCATTACTGCCTTGTTTGTGTGTACTGTCTTGAATTTATTATGTATAAGTGATGTTGAAGAGAGACTACCAATGCTTTTTGTTGGCTATTAGAAGACAAGGCTCTTCTTGCCAATGCTTTATTCCCCTGGTATGGATGGTAGAATGTGGCTAGTTGTGAATTTGGTGGATATGGTAAGGTCGCTTTGGAAGATGGCCTCATCTTCATTTGACATTGTTAAAGACCTTTAAATCTAGAAACCACTCTTCTGCATCATGGTTTCCTAGCTATGCCAGACTGTGCCTATGTTAAATGCATCCTAACAGCTAAGCTGTATCACTGTTTTTTACAAGAGTGGCTGCGTTGCTCTATTATACATATTTCTTTTAAAAGTATCCAATACCATATGTCTCATTTGTGTCTACCCCTTTCTCTGGGCTCACTAACACTTGTAAAACTCTGTAATCTTTTACTATGGCTGTGAAGACCTGCAATACTCCCATAAAGCATTCTAAGGACATTGATGGAAAGCTTCTCTCTCTCTCTCTCTCTCTCTCTCTCTCTCTCTAAGTCACTAATGTCCAAGTAATGGCATGTCCCCTGGGAAGACTCTCTTGTCAGATTCAAATCCATCTGTCTATGGCATGATTGCTGTAGGATGTTCCACTGTTCACCTGCATTTCATGAGGTATCCTGGACTCAGCATGATACCTTCTAGTTTGGTGTAAAAGGGAAACACTTATCTTTGTTCTTAAGCCCTCTTTCATCCTTAGGCCTGTTTTGGTTATGTCCTTTTAAATAAGAGCTGTGGTTGGTAGGGACCATTGGACCATGTCTCTGCTGCTTACCATAATTACTAGTATTCAAAACAGATAGATAAGATGTGAGCAGTTATACATCAGGAATGTTTAAACTGATATCTTAATGCCTTTTAGTCTACTGGGAATTTTGTCATGTCAACATTCATCTGTGCCCATGAACTGTGATTATTTTTCAGCAATGCAGGTTTAGGACTTTTATGGCAGTCGGGATGCTTTGCTTATAGATCCTCAACAGCCATTTCTAGGTAAGGAATTATGTGATTTCATAATTACCTCATGAATAACACTATTGTTATCTGACTGCTGTGAAGAGTGGCAGAGCTGGTGCATTTCCAAAGGGGAAGAGTTACTAATTTTAATGTTTTCCCACTATCAGAAAATATACTGAATGAGAATGAACAGATATGTGTCAGCAAGTGTTCACAAGCTGTAGGGATGTACAAAAAATCACCTGTCTGTGGTGCTCTTATTTTAAACAATAATGTAAACATCTTAAATGTCTTGGAAGAGATGTATTTACAAACTGCTTGCTGGCCCAGAATACGGGCATGTGGTACTTCATGTTTTCTTTTCTCCTGGATAGCAGGAAACATTTAGTGTATACCCATTAACCCTGTCCCTTGATGAGTACATCAGGGAAAACTACAAAGTAAATTACTGACTTAATGATCCATGGCTTTTTCAATAGGGTCCTGAGGATGTGGTCTACACAGGTAAAATTGATTCTTGAAGTGTCATATATAAGCCATACCTCATTAATTAAACTTCATGTGCTTCAAGTACTAACCTGAGGTAGTTTTATCTTAAAATATGAAGACTGGTAAGTAATGTACTAGGGAATTAATATCAGTTCAATCTCAGTCTCCCCTTACAGTTGAGTGCACAATGGACTCGTATAAGAGGAACATTTTGACAAATATACTTTCTCATAAATAGGTTTAGATGAGTATGACCACATATGCAGCACTGCTACTTTAAACTTTTTTTTTTAAAACACTGAATATATTGCAGGACCTATGTGCTCCATCTAGCTGCATTGTCACTTTTGGCCTGTACTTAACTAACTAGTGGTCAAAGGGCTGCAGATAAACACCCAGATGCATTTTTCCCAACAACTGCTGTCAGCAGAAACAATTGGTGCCATTCTTATAGTCTTATTACATAACTATTTATGAATGTTTGTGTTTTAATTATTGTTATTATTCTTTGTTCAATGTGCTACTCACTTTCTGAAGCATCTTTGTTTTACAATTAATTTTAATTACATTATACTCCCTATGTTAATGTTTCATGTGATTTTGTAAAAAAATGAAGATTATACTGTGTTTGATTATTTTAAGTTTACTGTTTACTTAGTTCTTTTCTGTAACCACATCCATAAAATGATGTGGTAACTATTAAGCAATAATTTACATATAGCTACAAAGTGCTGTTGGTAAACAAAGTGGTATACTTCTTTAGAAGTGCACTTTTCTGCTTACATTATGGTTTAACTGCTACTTCATAATATGTTTAATTTTTTTTTTGAAAAAAAAACATTTTTATTCAAAATTTTCATAACTTCATAACATTAATTCTTTGGGGGAAACTTTTTTTATTCAAATTTTTCAACAATCACAATAAATCAAAAGAAACAAATTATTAAAACATATAAATTAAAACTATTTACATTAGTCCATATCAAGAATTTTTGTTTAAAATAAATAAATAAATAAATATATCATTAATCTTTTTCAAGTAATCCACTTAATTTTTTCCATGCATTATACGTGTGTAATATTTGGTGTTATAATTTTAATGGTTAGCAATTTTTTTGCACACACTTAGTTAAATATATAAATTCTGAAAATGAAATGTTATTTTTATATTTCCAATTTAATGTAATAACCTTTCTTGCAATCATTAAAATCAACAATGAAAGAGACACTTGTGATCTTGGAATAACTTCTGGAATTAGAGCATTAAGCAATATTAATGAATTTCATTATTATACATTTAACTGACCACAGGAGATATCATTTTACACTACAGCACTATACGTGATCTGTCTGCATGTAGATTATCACCATAGCTCCAATAATATAAGTTTGATGTTTGGTTTATTATTGCAACCTTATAAGGGATTATAAAAGCTCTATGCAAATATTTCAAAGTAAATATTTTCCAATAAGTGAAGGTGAAGTTTTGCCTATCGATTTAAATAATATTTTTTTATTAACATCAGAAAACTCTTCATCATTGATTCTTGTAGAGTAATTCCAAAATTTCATTTCTAAAAAGGAACAATTAAATCTTAAAATCCTATATACTTTTGATAAATATGACCTATTGTTACTTAAATTACTATTAATATTAAATAAGCATTCTAATGTTTTTGGGACATTTTCCACAAGTGAATCTAAGGATACTTTCATTTTATCATTTACAAAATATTTACAACTTTGCAAACTTAATCAATTGTTCTGTCTTAAATAATATCTAGCTAATAAATATTCAGCTGAATATATTTTGTTTGCATTTAGAAACTGATGCCAAAATATTAAACTACTATCTTTGAAATCTAATATTTTACCTAAATTATGTGTTGTTAAACAATAATTAGTGAATGCTATATGAAATAATAAGAAAACTTTTTTTTACCTTATACTTATTACTTAAATATATTTTAAATGCTGATAGAATATAATTAATCAGGGCAATGGAGAAACAATTATTTTTACTACTCATACAGCAATCTTTTAGGGTCCAATAAAATGCATTAAATCCAATTTGCACATGTGGATCAACTAATAATTTATTATTACTTAGTAATATTTTCCTGTATTGATTTCCATATAGAATCGTATGCAGTATTTAACAATCAAGCAATAATTTGAATACTAGTTGACTTTACATATAAATCAAAATTAGGAAAACCAGTACCACCATCTTCCCAGCTTTTCCTATACTATTCTTTTGAAATCCTAGGTTTATTAGGGAACCATAACAAATTACATAACAAATTAACTAAAATAGAGTTTATTTTCTTAAAATAATTAAGATTAAACACTGAATATAAAACATTTTGCAGGTAATATTATCATTTTTATTAATATAAGCCTATCTTCCATAGTAAAAATAGTTTATTCCATCTTGAAATTAGTTGTGCAATTGTGTCAGTTATATTAGTATAATTTACTAATACTAGCTCTTTACTATTTCTAAGTCCTAGATATTTAATCTGATTATTTTCACAGTTAAAATTACTATATTTTTTACATCTGAATCAAAATTGTTGTTAATTAACAACATATTGGTTCTGCTATGATTACATTTCAATCTAGACATTTCTTCAAAACATTCCATGGCTTTAACTATATATTATAATCCAAATATTTTATTGAATTTTTCATAAACAAAACAGTAAATTCACAATGTTTACCCATTTTAGAATAAAATACCAGCTTAAGAAAAAAACTGTTTACAATATGTGCAAAGGTCTGAGGTAAAATTGTAGATTACAAGTAAATTAAACAAGTTCAGTTAACTTCAATGTAAATTCTGTAAGAGTTGTGAACCATTTGCAGAGTCTCAATGAGTGATACAACTTTTATTCAAGGATTGTTAACTATAGTTTTTGGATAAAGGTCCTTGATCTTAGTTTCCTTAATTGCCAGTTCTTTCACTGAAGACAGGAAATCTTCAAATGCTGGAGAGCTGTCAGTTTTCCATCTTCTGGTAATCCATTTTCTGGCAGCAACCAGTATTGACCGTAAAAAATATGAGTTATTCTTGTTCATCCTTCATTTTACTTTAAAAAAACTAATTATTTGGTTAATGAAAAGGAATCAGTGAATAATGCTTTGTGAAAATCAATACTGTTCCAAAAACTTTTTTAACTTAGGACAGTCATACAAGATGTGTACCCAATCAGTATTAGCATATACTGTATATCTCCAACAGGAAGTTGTGGAACAGTTATTAAATTTAACTTTTTTACTTGGTGTCAGAAAAGCCCTACAAAGGTATTTCCAAGTAAAAATGCTCCAGTATTGAGACCATGAGGTATGTTTAATGGATAACAAAAATGTTTTGTTTTTCATCTTGGGAGAAATTAAAAAAATGACCCTTGAATATAAAATTCCAATATTTCTTGTTTACAGAAGATTTATAAACAATTAATATGTTATATAATTTTGAGATGGTATTGTCTGTGGTAGATTTATTATACAAACATTTCACTTATGAAATTTATCATCATTAGTCTTCCCTATGAGTTGAGTTACTAAGCATTCTTCATAAATCATGGGAGTAAGTTAAGACACTTTGTCAGATTAACCAGTTCTGAGAAGGAAAATCATTAATTTTGACAAGGGTATCAGAGTTTAAAACTTTGACATCATTTATGCATTGATACCAGCATATAAAATTCTTAGTTTACCAATAATCTAGAATATTAAGATGTATTTTATCAGGAAAGTGTCTTGTGATTTTAAAAGGGTTAATATTTCAAACCAAGTTTTTATATCTGCATTGGATTTAACAAACTTTCTAAAAAAAACTGTAAGGTGATTTACCGAGTTTAATTTGGTGGGTTTAGCAATGTTATTTTGAATAATGTGACATAAGAAGATCCAGATCTTATTAGAATGATTATTTATAGGGAGTTTGGCTAAAGAGAGGTTTTTAGTAATGAGTAAGGTGAAATTTAGTAATTTCCAGTTAGAGTGGTAACTAGGGTCTATCCAGTTTAGGATGACTTTAAATATGGATGCATTTATGTACATTTCAATATCAGAGAACTTAATTCTTCCTTGCTCCCAAAGCCCAATATGATGGCTAAAAGCAATTTTGTTTCTTTTGAGAAACTAAAGGAATTCCATTAATAAATTGTTTATGTCCTTGCTATATTTATTATTATAGGAGAAATTAAAAAATAGGACCAAATAGATAATTTTTGGTAGAAGAGTCTTTTTAACTAATTGTAATCTGTCCTCAAAGGTTATGAAGATGTTATTCCAATTATATATATATATATATATATATATATATATATATATATATATATATACACACACTTGTTTATTATGTTTATAATATTTTTTATAATTACAATCCATTATATTTTCTTTAGAATTACATAAAGTTATTCCTAGGTAGTTTAGAGAATCTGAGAGTGTGACAATAATATGATGATTGATTGTAAGTTTCCTTTTTTTGTTTAAAAGCATGTGTTTGGATTTTGATTTATTAAAATGTAGACCTAAGATCTTCTGAAAACAGTTCACCATAGAACTTAATTCCAGTAAAACTGACTGCGAGTTAATTAATGTGAATAAGACATCGTCTGCTAAAAGCATTATCATGGGATTATATTGTTTGTAAATATCTATATCTATGATTTTTGAATTGTCGCGAATAATTGCAGCAAAGATTTCAATGGCTAATGCAAATAAAATAGGGGATAAGTGGCATCCATGCTTGGTACCTTTAGTTATTTGAATATATTCAGAGAAAAAGGGACCTAGTTTAACATAAGCTACATTGTTTTGATATATTTTTTAATTAAAAAGGTAAAAAAGGAGGGAAAATTGAAATATTGCAGCACTTCAAACACATATTCCCAGTTTATGGAATAGAAGGCCTTCTTTGTGTCCAAACTAATCAGTAATGCTGCTTCATTTTCCTTGTTTAAATATTCAATAAGTGCCAAAATCCTTTTGATATTATCATGTGTGTGTATCTTTTATGTATAAAACCTGACTGATCACCATTTATTATTTGCATTAAAGGAAACTTCAGTCTATGTACAAAAATAGACATAAAGATTTTATAATAATTATTTAGTAATGAAATAGGTCTGTAGAAACTACAGAAGTGAGGATACTTATTAACTTTTAATATGGGTAAGATTAAAGAAAATATCCAGGAAGGTGGTATAATGCCATTTGATTGGACTTCTAGTAATGTTTTATGAAATAAGGACAGCACAGATATGGGAAACAATTTATATATTTCTATTATTATACCATCCATCCCAGGGGCTTTGCTGGGTTTAGATTTTTTAATTTTTTACTTACTCTCCTCCAGTGAGATTTGTGCTTCAAGAATTGTATCTAGGTTCTCAGGGAATCTTAGCTGATTGAGTGAAGGAATGTCTAATTTAATAGGGCCCATAACTGAGTGATTAGAACCAAAATGTTTAGTGTAGTGAAATTAGAACTAAGTCAGACACATATTTATTAGAACCTTCATGTAAACATTTGGTAATAATATTTGATTTGAAGTGCAATTTTACTCTCATTGGTAAATTATGCACATGCTTAGGGGATGACACATCAGAATTTATTTTAAGCCTTTCTAGTGCTAGATTAGTTTTATGGGACAGGATATCTGAGCATTGCTTATTAAGTTTTTCAACTTTATTTGCCTCACTGGGGGTAAGTTGGGATGATTTAGATTTAATATTTGAGAGTTGAGATTGAATGTTTTGCAATTCTAGATCTCATTTCTTCTGTTTGTTTCTGAACCATTTTGTTATTTTACCATAGCGATAGGCCTTTAATGTGTCCCATACCATAATTTTGTTAGATTTTGGAATGAGGTTTGTCTTGTATAGTAGACATGAACCAAGGTTTGAAGTCATTAATTTTGGTAGCATAAGCTGGAATTTTAGTTATAGGGATTAAGTCTTTTATAATTAATTTGAAATTCAAGGGAGAATGTGTCATGATCTGAGATGGGACATGGAAAGATTGTAAATGAGGAAATATTCCACATTAGATCATTGGAGACTAAGATTCTATCAATTCTAATCTGTGTTTTAAATCTATAATCTAAGTGAGAAAACTACAAAGAGGTAGGATCCCCAGTTGTAAATGTATCAAATAAATTAAGAGTCTCAGTCCATTTTTTAATGTTTGACTATAAGAGAGAGTCTTAAAGGATGTTTATCAGTGGTGGCAGTACTATCTAATATACAGTTAAAATCCCTGCCTATAATAAAGTTACATTTGCAAACATTAGTAATATGATCAAGATGTTTCTTAGCAGTTTTCATTCCTAAGCCAAGAATCCAATAAATATTGACTAAGGTCCAGATTCTATTACCAAATTTTAACATAAGTATGGCTACAAGTCCTTCTGGGTCTTCACATTTATAGATAATTTGGGGGAGAACAGCACCCTTTTCCAAAGAATCATACCCCTCTTGTTTTACTTTTATAAGTTGAATGAGCAAGAGAAGCATAGTTGTTTGGGGTCCAAATTTCTTTTTCAGAAGACTTTAAATGTGATTATTGTAAAAAAATCTACCTGGGCTTCATTAATATTAAAGTATTTCAGTACATTTAATTTTTTCCTTGGACTATTTAATCCATTAATATTTAAAGACATTAGGGTTAGTGTCAATGAAAATCAAGTAAGAAATGGTAAGATGACATACGCATAACTGCCATTATTATAATCAAATAACTCTTTCTTAAAGATATAAGTGACATATACATAACTGCTATTATTATAATCCAATAACTATTTCTTAAAGATATAGGAATAGACTTTTTATATTTTGATACCACAATGACAAAAAATGCAAACTGAAATTATGAAAGCATGCAATATAACATCAGACCTATACATAAAAAGAAATTTAGTAAGTAAGATAACTAACAAACTAATCAAAAAAGTTGAATCTTTTGTTCATAAACATGGAATTCAAAGAACTCCTAGTCTGGTGGAAAGACAATGTACAACAGACTACTTTCAAAAATCTTCCTGACCATGCCAAGAAGCTCCAATAAGTCTTATAAAGGAGACAATTATACAAAATAGAGTATTCTGAAGAAGCAGATTCAGAATTTAAACTTTAGTGAAGAAAAGGGAATGATGAACAATATCAAGTTATTTTACCAACTGATCAATTTTAGGAATAGTTCTATTTAAGTAAATATATAACATTGTTGAGCTTAAAACTAAACCCACTGTTAGTAGTACCATGCCACCCCCAAATACTGGATGGATAAAATATGTATATGTTATAGTACAATATATAGATAAGATATGACATTATGTCACTGAATTCATGTGGAATCAGCCTATTATTACACCCAAAGTCATAAAAATATGTTTCCGATTTCTAATAAAACCTCACTGAAGTGATTTTAGGTTAAGATAAAATACGATAAAATAACAACAATGATGTAAACTATAAACTAATGAAAAAGTGACCAAATACCTGACAACACCCACACTTGACTGTATGGATACTTGATTTTATAAAAACTAAAACAGCACAAAAGACTATAAACATTTGTCTTCAATAACCTACTGATTAGCTAGAGAATTAAGATGAAAAGTTCTGCTTAACAACAAAAAAGTGATGACTAATGTGTTAGCAGTCAACAAGGAGACAAGAAATATGGGTAATGCAATAAAAGCAGATAGTGTGCTCATCAGATGAATATTTTCTTAGAAGTAGGGTGCAATCACTTTAAATAAGGTAGAAATTCATTGCTGGCAGTTATTATGCATTCATATTACTCTGTTGTTAAAGCTCTATACGATTAGGCATATCATCCCATAATGTAAACAAATGCATAACATTCAATCTAGTGTATAGTAGAACAAGTTAGAGTTCCTATCTTGAAGCACTACCTATTTCAAGAAGATATTATTACAAGTCATGTTTCATTAGTTTGGCTAGAAATGAGTAGATAACACACCTTGCATCTAAATCAATGACAGTATATGTTAGTGTTATAAGTTCCTGTCTATTGTTATGCTTATGTAGGTAGAGCTGAAAGTTGCTGCTGTTGCAAACTATTCTGTGATAATTAAATGTATGAAACACTAAAGTGTCACAGCTTCACTTTATATACATTCCTCATAAAAAAAACATATATGCATACCTGTAGGGGTCCGCTTCTAAATCTTGAAAGCTCATAATCTTGAAATTCAAAATACTGAAGCCAAATTCTTGAAAGTTCAAAATACTGAAAACTCAAAATACTGAATTTCATAATATTGAAAACAACTACAGGATACTAACGCTTACTGTATGCCAGTAGAATTACATAGAGAAACAAAAGACAAAGCATATTAGTTTACTCCAACTATTAGCAGGGGGCAAGCCCCCTTGCATCCCCCATGTGGGGGGCTGCACCCCCACACCCCCTGCTACTTAAATATATCAATTCTGAGATTGCACTTTACTACACTAAGATGAGTTATGTTGTTGTATAGCAAATTAAAAGGGAACATAACTAAGGTTACAACAGGCAGTCATGAAGCATGTAATGGTATGTTTGCCATTTTCTTCTGTGGAGTGCGATCTTGGAGTTGATATACTTAAGTAGCAGGGGGTGTGGGGGTGCAGCCCCCCACATGGGGGGTGCAGGGGGGATTGCTCCACTGCTATAGATGGAGAAGAGTAATATGTTTTGTTATGTTGTTATGTTGGAATATTGTAAGTGTTGGTGTGCTCTGTTTTTTCAATATTATGAAATTCAGTATTTTGAGTTTTCAGTATTTTGAACTTTCAGGATTTTGGCTTCAGTATTTTGAATTGCAAGATTATGAGTTTTCGAGATTTAGAAGTGGACCCACCTATAGATATATACGTATGTGATAATGACAAATAAATAGATTTATATTAATGAACATTAAATAATGCTACCTTGTCAAAAGAGTAAAGGAATTCATCATTTCTATAAATACCGTGACATAATCAACTGTCTGTACTGCCTTTGTAGAGACCATTATAAGTGTGCTGCATTAATATAATTAAAATCACCACTTAGTTGCTGTGAAAACAGAAGTCATAACAGCTTGCGCAGTATTCAGAATATGTAAAGTGATAGTAGTCCAAAGTTTTAAATATTTGATTATTTGACTGTAAATATTGTTAAACCTTTGTGTGGAATCTGCTGGCAAGCATATCAGACTAGAAAAAGGTTAAGAAAAGTACCACAGTGAAAAGTTTCCCTAAACTTCCTGTGTAAGAGCAAAGGGAGGGGGGGGGTTGAGAGTCAACACATTACAGGGAAGATAATTCAAGGTTAAAATGGCTCAAGGCAAGCAATCCAGGAAAGTAAAGCTTCATTCTGGTTGAAAAAAATTCTAATAAGTAAATTAAAGTGTAAACTGTTGAAAAAAACATTAAAAAGGTTTTAAAAATGTAGTTGTGGCTAGCCATAGCCATTTTGAAGTGAAAGACAATGGTTGTGAATGAAAAACACTGTTATGAGTTGTAAAAGATGTATTTTGAAGATAAAGAAAATAAGTATAGTTTCATAGGTGTGTACTAGGCTAATGGCCCTGCAGCCTTTACAAGCCTAACTCATAGGATTACCCTGGCATCTGCCACCCGATCTTAGTTCCCAGTGCCTCTGTCGAGTAGAGTAGTCAAATAAGGTTTATAATTCAAATTAAACAATAATGGCAATTAATTGTAAACAACACCATAAAAGTGAAGCACCACATTATTAAGTGGTGATTTATACCTTAAAAGGTGCAGGCAATTAGTAGCATTCAGCATAAATGTGTGAACATGACTCAGCACTGACAAGATTTTGAAGCAATACAAAAATAAAACAAAACAAAAAATCAGCTACTTGTAACACGATGAATTGCTGATTAAGTGGTGAAGTTTACGATTTAAATATTTCCCTTTTTCTCCCTTTTTTCAACAGAGAATAAGCTGTTAATCATACTGTATCTCTGTGATGTGTGAACATTTAATAAGATAAAGAGATCATAGCATACGTAAGGCATGCATTACATGCATTATTTGGAAGTAGATGATTTGAGAGATTTTGTAGTGTTGACAGAAGTGGTGTCAGTTTTCTGCTTCTTCTTTTTCATCTCTGTCCAACTGTTCTTGTCTGAAGTTCTTTTGAAAGTGGGTGATGATAACCAGTCCATGTCCTCAGGTATAGGAATATTGTCCTTATTTTTTATGAAGGAGGAAACTTCTTCCAGGTTACTAAAGGTTCTTACACCATTGGATAAATGTATTTTAATCCAAGCTGGATAAATAATTTGGGCTTTAATGTTGTTTTGTCTGAGAAGTTTGACAAGGGGCCAGCATTTCTTTCTCATGTCCAGAACTCTTCTAGAATAATCATTGTCAAATCTGATTTGGGACTGTTTAAACTTTAAGGGTGCTTTTCTCCAGGCTGTTTTAAGGACAAGATCTTTGCCAATGTATGAGAGAAACTTTACCACAGTGGATCTGGGTGGTGATGATGCTGATGTGGAAGCTGGTGCCCCAATAGCTCTATGAGCCCTTTCTGTACCATAAGAAAATCCTTCCTGAAGATCCCAAATTTCTGGGATTCTTTTGTTTAGGAAGGAGATCATGTCATCTCCCTCAGATTTCTCAGGAAGTTCAAAAATTTTAATATTACACCTTCTCTTCCTATTCTCCAATTCATCCATCTTATTTTGTAACCAGGTGTTTTGCTTTAATAGAAAACCTGTTTAAGTCCTTCTTCTCTGAGCCTACCATCAGTGTCAGATAATGTTGTTTCAATATCAGAAATGTTGGTCTGTTGCTGTTGTAGTAGCTCCTTAAAAACTTCTGTTTGATTAGTTCAACTTTCTTGAAGATTTTCTAAATTTAGTTGAAACTCATCCATTTTTTATGGACAGTTCTTGCATGGTGGATGTCATCAACTGCATATATTTCCTCAAGGCAGAGTCAGCATGAGATTGGTTGGATGTGCTCATTTTCTATGATGAAAAAGTCTCCAGTAAATCTGACAGGAATTTTTCAAGAATAATCCACCAAAATTGAGTTAAACTAGAAGAAGTTGTTATAATTAGATTTATATAAAAAAAAAACAGTATAAAAAACTAAGCATTTTCCTGTATAAATGTTTGATTTTTAAGAGCTCTGTAAAACTGCTGCTACCAGTTAGGCATCTTGGCTCTACTCCCTAAACTATATATTGTAATGATGAATCTGTATTCCCAACAGTTAATAATACATCAACCGCAAATAACGGTATTTAGGAAGAGTAACTCTCATGTATTGAAAAACCTTTTATATTTTTATTTGAACTAAGGTGATTTGTAAAAGGTTCTATTCATAATGCAAACAACAATGGAAATAATGGACATCTTGCTTTGTACCCTTTAAAATTGTAAATGATTTAGAGAGAAAAGAACCTATATTGATAAATGAGAAGTGTTGTTAAACAGCATCGTGATTAGATTAATAAACTCAACAGAAAAGTTATATTCTTCCAGAACAATTTACAGAATACAAATCTTTGTCTAAATCTAAACTTATGATTGAAAGTTCTTTTTTGTTTGCAAAATCTTCTAAAGTATTAAGTCTGATAATCTTGTCATAAATGCTCCTATTTAATATAAATCCAGTTGATCATTATTAATAATTCCTGCCAAAATAATATTTAATCTAGTTGCCAGTATTAACATAAACATTTTA